>NC_034198.2:45764755-45859755 GCF_002021735.2 Oncorhynchus kisutch
CTATAACAGGACAGTAAAGGTTCTATACTAATAGGTACATCAGTACTATACTATAACAGGACAGTAAAGGTTCTATACTAATAGGTACATCAGTACTATACTATAACAGGACAGTAAAGGTTCTATACTAATAGGTACATCAGTACTATACTATAACAGGACAGTAAAGGTTCTATACTAATAGGTACATCAGTACTATACTATAACAGGACAGTAAAGGTTCTATACTAATAGGTACATCAGTACTATACTATAACAGGACAGTAAAGGTTCTATACTAATAGGTACATCAGTACTATACTATAACAGGACAGTAAAGGTTCTATACTAATAGGTACATCAGTACTATACTATAACAGGACAGTAAAGGTTCTATACTAATAGGTACATCAGTACTATACTATAACAGGACAGTAAAGGTTCTATACTAATAGGTACATCAGTACTATACTATAACAGGACAGTAAAGGTTCTATACTAATAGGTACATCAGTACTATACTATAACAGGACAGTAAAGGTTCTATACTAATAGGTACATCAGTACTATACTATAACAGGACAGTAAAGGTTCTATACTAATAGGTACATCAGTACTATACTATAACAGGACAGTAAAGGTTCTATACTAATAGGTACATCAGTACTATACTATAACAGGACAGCCATTGTTACATTCACTAAGTAAAGCTTTATTAAATAATAATATATAATAATATCATTATTAAATATAATAAGGTCCTGAGAAACTATATCATTCCTTTAACAATGTATCTGTAAAAAGCACTACATTTGTTTTGTCACTTTAATAAATACTAAATCTTTTATCATCTGAAAAATGATCTGCTACAAAAATATCACATTCAAACTACAGTATAAATACAGTAGACATCTCAAACTACAGTATAAATACAGTAGACATCTCAAACTACAGTATAAATACAGTAGACATCTCAAACTACAGTATAAATACAGTAGACATCTCAAACTACAGTATAAATACAGTAGACATCTCAAACTACAGTATAAATACAGTAGACATCTCAAACTACAGTATAAATACAGTAGACATCTCAAACTACAGTATAAATACAGTAGTCATCTCAAACTACAGTATAAATACAGTAGACATCTCAAACTACAGTATAAATACAGTAGATATTTCTAACTACAGTATAAATACAGTAGACATCTCAAACTACAGTATAAATACAGTAGACATCTCAAACTACAGTATAAATACAGTAGATATTTCTAACTACAGTATAAATACAGTAGACATCTCAAACTACAGTATAAATACAGTAGACATCTCAAACTGTAGTATAAATAAATACAAACTACAGTATTTCCTCTACCATAAATATTTCTAGAGACATTAATTCAATGAAGTGCTAAGTGAGACTGTAGCTTTTATGTGTGTAGTCAAATCAAGTTCCAGTCTACATTCAAGAGAGGATTGTCCTAAAGTCAACATTTTTATTTTATTTAACTAGGCAAGTCAGTTAAGAACAAATTCTTATTTTCAATGACGGCCTAGGAACAATGGGTTAACTGCCTGTTCAGGGGCAGAACAACAGATTTGTACCTTGTCAGCTTGGGGATTTGAACTTGCAACCTTTCGGTTATTAGTCCAACGCTCTAACCACTAGGCTACACTGCCGCCCCATCTCAATAGTTACCTCAACTAATTTGAAACTAATTTGTCCCTCACACAGCAATCCAAACATTTTGTCTGAAGAGGAATATGTTTGGTACGTGATGGTGCGTCGTAGTTTGGACACATCTCATGTTCACACTACACTTTGCCCTGGGCCAAGAGAGCTTTGACTCTGGGGATAAGCGACTGTTCACACTACACATTCTGAAGGGGGATGGCACAACCTTAGCCCAGGGCTGGCAGGGCCTGCTCTGAAGCAATGTTCGCACTGTCGTTCTGGGGCTAGCCAATCACAATTCATTGTCGCCTACTTTTGAATATTCTTCTCCAGAAAAGTGACCGTTGGTTTCAGTAGCCCTACTTTCATAAACACAGTATAAGCTAGCCCAGGGACAGTCTAAGCCTGGGGCTAAGGACAATGCTGTGTGAAAAGGACATTGTTTGTGTGTAGTAGCTTGTAAGTAGCCTCTTAGTGTGTAGTAGTTTGTAATATACATCTCTTAGTGTGTAGTAGTTTGTAATATACATCTCTTAGTATGTAGTAGTTTGTAATATACATCTCTTAGTGTGTAGTAGTTTGTAATATACATCTCTTAGTGTGTAGTAGTTTGTAATATACATCTCTTAGTGTGTAGTAGTTTGTAATATATACAGTTGAGGTCAGAAGTTTACATACACCTTAGCGAAATACATTTAAACTCAGTTTTTCACAATTCCTGACATTTAATCCTAGTAAAACTTCCCTGTTTTAGGTCAGTTGGGATCACCACTTTATTTTAAGATTGTGAAATGTCAGAATAATAGTAGAGAATCTTTTCTTTCATCACATTCCCAGTGGGTCAGAAGTTTACATACACTCAATTAGTATTTGGTAGAATTGCCTTTAAATTGTTTAAATTGGGTCAAACTTATCGGGTAGCCTTCCACAAGCTTCCCACAATAAGTTGGGTGAATTTTGGCCCATTCCTCCTGACAGAGCTGGTGTAACTGAATCAGGTTTGTAGGCCTTCTTGCTCGCACACGTTTTTTCAGTTCTGCCCACACATTTTCTATAGGATTGAGGTCAGGGTTTTGTGATGGCCACTCCAATACCTTGACTTTGTTGTCCTTAAGCCATTTTGCCACAACTTTGGAAGTTAGCTTGGGGTAATTGTCAATTTGGAAGAACCATTTGTGACCAAGCTTTAACTTCCTGACTGATGTCTTGAGATGTTGCTTCAATATATTCACAAAATTTTAATTCCTCATGATGCAATCTATTTTGTGTAGTGCACCAGTCCCTCCTGCAGCAAAGTACCCCCACAACATGATGCTGCCACCCCCGTGCTTCACGGTTGGGATGGTGTTCTTCGGCTTGCAAGCCTCCCCCTTTTTCCTCCAAACATAACGATGGTCATTATGACCAAACAGTTCTATTTTGTTTCATCAGACCAGAGGGCATTTCTCCAAAAAGTACGATCTTTGTCCCCATGTGCAGTTGCAGATCGTAGTCTGGCTTTTTTATGGCGGTTTTGGAGCAGTGGCTTCTTGCTGAGTGGCCTTTCAGGTTATGTTGATATGTGGATATAGATACTTTTGTACCTGTTTCCTCCAGCATCTTCACAAGGTCCTTTGCTGTTGTTCTGGGATTTATTTGCACTTTTCACACCAAAGTATGTTCATCTCTAGGGGACAGAGGTGGCACTGAGTTTGAAGGTAGGCCTTGAAATACACAAGTACACCTCCAATTGATTCAAATGATGACAATTAGCCTATCAGAAACTTCTAAAGCCATGACATCATTTTCTGGAATTTTCCAAGCTGTTTAAAGGCACAGTCAACTTAGTGTATGTAAACTTCTGACCCACTGGAATTGTGATACAGTGAATTATAAGTGAAATAATCTGTGTGTAAACAATTGTTGGAAAAATGACTTGCGTCATGCACAGAGTAGATTGCCAAAACTATAGTTAACAAGAAATTTGTGGAATGGTTGAAAAACGAGTTTTAATGACTCCAACCTAAGTGATGTAAACTTCCAACTTCAACTGTATGTTTGAAGTCTTGCATCTGCAGTTATCTATCTGCTGTGGTGATGACAGTAATACCCAGGATGTAGAACACAGTTATCTATCTGCTGTGGTGATGACAGTAATACCCAGGATGTAGAACACAGTTATCTATCTGCTGTGGTGATGACAGTAATACCCAGGATGTAGAACACAGTTATCTAGCTGCTGTGGTGATGACAGTAATACCCAGGATGTAGAACACAGTTATCTATCTGCTGTGGTGATGACAGTAATACCCAGGATGTAGAACACAGATATCTAGCTGCTGTGGTGATAGCAGTAATACTGGAGGTGGTGCTGGGTAAATCCCAGGATGTAGAACACAGTTATCTAGCTGCTGTGGTGATGACAGTAATACTGGAGGTGGTGCTGGGTAATGTATAATGTATAACATCAGGATATAGAGGTAGTATTGTGTCAGGTCTTATCGATTCAGAATCGCCAATGTCCCCCTTTTCTGAGAACATGGAGACACCAACAGAAGGTTGGTTGAACATCACAAAGCAGCCAGTCTGTGAAGAAACAAGACATTTTCTCATGCTGTTTTGACTATCAGGGATTCAACAGTCAATGGTTTCATAAAATTGGTTTATATTTACATCAGGTACTTTGTTCATATAGTATATGAACTGTTCACACTTGCTGTCAGTGACAACCCTGATTAGAAGCACCTGCTGCTCATCTGTTGTTATGGTAACCCTGATTAGAAGCACCTGCTGCTCATCTGTTGTTATGGTAACCCTGATTAGAAGCACCTGCTGCTCATCTGTTGTTATGGTAACCCTGATTAGAAGCACCTGCTGCTCATCTGTTGTTATGGTAACCCTGATTAGAAGCACCTGCTGCTCATCTGTTGTTATGGTAACCCTGATTAGAAGCACCTGCTGCTCATCTGTTGTTATGGTAACCCTGATTAGAAGCACCTGCTGCTCATCTGTTGTTATGGTAACCCTGATTAGAAGCACCTGCTGCTCATCTGTTGTTATGGTAACCCTGATTAGAAGCACCTGCTGCTCATCTGTTGTTATGGTAACCCTGATTAGAAGCACCTGCTGCTCATCTGTTGTTATGGTAACCCTGATTAGAAGCACCTGCTGCTCATCTGTTGTTATGGTAACCCTGATTAGAAGCACCTGCTGCTCATCTGTTGTTATGGTAACCCTGATTAGAAGCACCTGCTGCTCATCTGTTGTTATGGTAACCCTGATTAGAAGCACCTGCTGCTCATCTGTTGTTATGGTAACCCTGATTAGAAGCTCCTGCTGCTCATCTGTTGTTATGGTAACCCTGATTAGAAGCACCTGCTGCTCATCTGTAGTTTTTTATAAATGCTGTTTTGAATGCAAGTAAATTGTACCTCCACAGTGAAGGCCGTAAACCCCAAACATCTGTGTCCTGACGCAGTAAAAACAATTAAAAATGAAGCGAAACACATTTACACCTCTTTTTGTCTTTCTACATGACCAAAAAGGGTCATATTTGGACTTCAAAGACCCTGTTTTTCATGAACAATGTCTGGATTAACGAAATAACATGAACAGATGGAACATTGTAGTATAAACAACGACCTAGTTAAAGTCATTTCACATTTATTACAGCACTTATTGGGTTAACAGTATGGTATTTGGGCAAAATATTACGACGTTATGTTGACTTGACATGTGAAATGTGTATCTAATGATTGTTATTAATATACCAGCCTCCATGTGGGTTCAATCCCTTTCGTAGGTAAATTGAGCCCAAACGCCATTCACAGGAGGTGAATGGCCATACCTCTCCTCACTCTCCCTAGTTATCAAACATACTGTACATGCCACTGCTCAGTAAACCACAAGATATCAATGTCCTTTTATCAATGTGGTCTAAATACACTTACAAAGGCTATTTGAAGATATTCAAAGTTAGATCAGGTAAAATGACCTCTTAGCCTTAATTTATTATTACTTTTGACTGTGGCAAATCACCTCCCCAGTTAGTCCGGTATGCGTTTCGAACATTCATATTGGACTGTACAGCTTTTCCTACAGAGTGTGCACCCATAAAAACTGGGGTTATCACAGTGGTTTCAGAGTCCTGCAGTAATAGCTATGACGCTAATATTTGTGTAATATCTACAAAGTTGTGTTCTGTGGGTGTCACTGAGTAGGCCGAGATCCCATTTCATGGGTTCACATTCCATTGTTGGGCGGCAGGTAGCCTAGTGGTTAGAGGAGGCAGGTAGCCTAGTGGTTAGAGGAGGCGAAGACGTGGAAGACATTTCAGTTGTGCAACTGACTAGGTTTCCTCCTTTCCCATTGGAGAGTGCAATAGTTTACTGGGGAGGTAATTTTGTCAAAGTTCCGTAAATAAGAGCCTTGACGCTAATATTTGTGCAACCTCTTTGGAATTGAAATCTATGGGTGACACTGACACTGTACAGCCTTACCCATTTCATGGCTTCAGAGTCCTTTCATGGGTGTTCACTCCATAGGTAAGGCAGTGTATACTGTATGCCACCAACGCAATTCTGCAGTCTGATATATCCAGTTTGTCAAATTAATTCATTACTGTATTTTATGTAACATTCCAACCGTGTTTAGTATTATCTAGTCCAAATATGGCATTATTCCACTATTTTTAGCTGTTTCCAATCGGGGACTTTTATTTTGAAGGCGAACAGCAACTTGCATTATTGTGTCAAGCTTCACAGAGGTTTCTTCACCTAATACGTTCGTTTCTGTCAGAAAAGCGGTTTGCTTTGAGGACTGTCAACAAGGCTCTCCTGTGAGTAGTTAGCGATGTGCATTTTTAATATGAAGTTGAACAGAAATCGAATATATGAATTATGTGGCCAGAATTTTTATTTATTTGAAGGGACTTTGTCATTGCCATAACTTTTGTCTCTGCGTTAGCTAGCTCAGTAACGTTGACATCAAGTTAGCTAGAATGTGTAGTTCAAAAAAAAAAAAAAAAAAACTAACAACAATACTAAGTTCACTGTTTGCATTTTAATAATTGTGCAGACATCAAACCATTTTGTCGTATTTTCCACCCATTGAAGTGGATCGGCGTCCCGTTCCAGCTATTTTTCCTAGTACCCGGAAGTAAACTGGTGTTGCTGTTATGGATACCAGGATTTCCTAGTGCTGATCGATTAACCGAAATATCGATCATTTTTATAAACTACTAATTGACCGTCATCGGTTCAATTATTTCAATTCCATTTATTTTTTAAATGTGTGTGTGTGAGCTCAATGCGCAGATTGCACAGCTCTGTAGAGGTAAATCGGATCCAGCTTGAACTGTGCGTAGTAGGGAGTTGCAGTTTACAACAGGCCAATATTGTACATAATTACCACGTTTTACGCGCTAAACTAACTTCAATGACCATTATGCATTGCGCCTCTACTTGTCCAGTCTTTTACGCGCACTATTGGCCCAGCGTCGTCCTGGTTTGGCCGATGTAGGCCGTTATTGTAAATAATATTGTTTTTAACTGACTTGCTTAGTTAAATAAAATACGGGGAAAAAGCGCGATCATAATGGGATATAAAGAGCAGCTGTTGCTTCACAAGGCAAGGTATCTCTACCTGAAAATACATGATCTACAGTGCATTCAAACGTATTTGGACCCCTTGACTTATCCACATTTTGTTACATTACAGCCGTGTTAAAAATGGATTCAATTGTTCCCTCCGTCATCAATAATGAGAAAGCAAAAACAGGATTAGAAATGTCTGCTAATGTATTAAAAATACAACTGAAATATCACATTTATATAAGTATTCTGACCCTTTACTCAGTACTTTGTTGAAGCACCTTTGGCAGCGATTACAGCCTTGAGTCTTCTTGGAAATGACGCTAATATTTGGGAGTCACATTCCTGACCAAGGCCTTTCTACCCAGATTGCTCAGTTTGTCCGGGTGACCAGCTCTAGGGAGAGTCTTGGTTGTTCCAAACGTCTTCCATTGAAGAATGATGGAGGCCACTGTGTTCTTGGGGATCTTCAATGCTGTAGAAATGTGTTGGTACCCTTCCCCAGTTCTGTGCCTCGACACAAATCTTATTTCGGAGCTCTATGGACAATTCCTTCGACCTCATGGCTTGGTTTTTGCTCTGACATGCACTGTCAACTGTGGGACCTTATCTAGACAGGTGTGTGCCTTTCCAAATCATGTCCAATCAATTGAATTTACCACAGGTGGAATCCAATCAACTTGTAGAAACATCTCAAGGATGATCAATAGAAACAGGAAGCACCTGAGCTCAATGTTGAGTCTCATAGCAAAGTGTCTGAATACTTATGTAAATAAGCTATTTAGTTTTTTTATTTTTAAAACATTTGCAAACATTTCTAAAATCTTGTTTTAGCTTTGTCATTATTGGGTGTAGATTGATGAGGATTTTTTATTGAATGAATTTTAGAATAAGGCTGTAATGTAACTAAATGTGGAAAAAGGGAAGGGGGTCTGAATCCTCTTCCGAATGCTCTGTAAGCGATTGATAGTTGGTTTTCAGCTGTCATAAAAGTATGCCTTATTTACTTTGAAGAACTACTAAATAGTGATTTTGCAGCAGCTCTATAGAGACGAGATGATGACTTGGAAGGAAATAATCAAGTCATCAAATAAAACTTAAGTATTTTATTAAAATAATGTGAATAAATGATGGTTAATTAGTGATCAGCAGTAATGAGCAGTCACTACCATCATAGGCCTGTTATTCATTGTTTTATTCTGTTGTTACAGCATTCAACCAACATAATGTACAGTGTATTAAATGTTAAAAAACAAATATATATATATATATATATAAAATCAAAAACGAAAACTGTGATTTAAAAAATAAAATGTAATCATAGAACCGACCTCAAAAAACCCTAATCGCTAAACACTAGGATTTCCTTAAAGCAGTGGCAATTAAATTGAGTGCTCGATACCTGACTGTCTCCCAACTTTCCCCCCAACGCTCCAGCTTTGAAGAGGGGTGATAGCCAAAACCTAAAAGAATAGAGGAGAGAGGAATACCAAACAACTGCATACAATACCAATACCCCCATCCAAGATGAGGCGAGCCAGCCGCGGAGGGGACGAGACCGCTCCTCCCCGCCAGAACGGTGTGCCGGGGGGTAAAGGTGACGGCAGGGCAGCGGAGCGTGGGGACGCAGCAGCCGCCGGTGCTGATGATGATGAGGCCGGGTGCAGCCCAGCAGACATGCAGGATGAGGACAATGATCCGGCGCGGAGGAGAGAGATCAGGAGCAAGTACAGGGACCTCATCAACTCTGTTCAACGTGAGTAGTGGATATGAGGGTCTGCTAAATGACTCCAATGTAAAGGCAATGGAATGGTAATGTAGGGGTAATGTAGTGGGAACTGTTAAGGTAATGTAACGTAAGGTAATGTTAAGGTCATGTAGTGGGAACTGTTAAAATAATGTAAAGGTAATGTAACAGTAATTTAAATGTAATGTAGTGGGAACTGTTAAGGTAATGTAATGGTAATGTAGTGGGAACTGTTAAGATAATGTAAAGGTAATGTAACAGTAATTTAAAGGTAATGTTGTGGGGTGCTGTTAAGATAATGAAGTGGTAACTGCTAAGGTAATGTAAATGTAATGCCACAGTAATGTAAAGGTAATGTTGTGGGAACTGTTAAGATAATGTAACAGTAATTTAAAGGTAATGTGTGGGAACTGTTAAGATAATGGTAAGGTAATGTAGTGGGAACCGATAAGATAATGTAAAGGTAACGTAGTGGGAACTGTTAAGATAATGTAACAGTAATTTAAAGGTAATGTGTGGGAACTGTTAAGATAATGGTAAGGTAATGTAGTGGGAACCGATAAGATAATGTTGAGGGTAATGTAATGGTAATTTAAAGGTAACATAGTGGGAACTGTTAAGGTAATGTAGTGGGAACGGTTACGATAATGTAAAGGTAATGTAATAGTAATTTAAAGGCAATGTAGTGGGAACTGTTAAGATAATGTTACGGTAATGTAGTGGGAACTGTCAAGATAATGTAAAGGTAACGTAACATCAATTTAAAGGCAATGTATGGGAACTGTTAAGATAATGTAAAGGCAATGTAGTGGGAACTGTTAAGATAATGTCGAGGTAATGGTAATTTAAAGGCAATGTATGGGAACTGTTAAGATAATGTAAAGGCAATGTAGTGGGAACTGTTAAGATAATGTTGAGGTAATGTAATGGTAATTTAAAGGTAATGTAGTGGGAACTGTCTGGGAATGGTGTCCATGGGCCATGAGTTCCCAATTCTCCACACTTTTCCCAAAGTGTGCACTTGTCTTGTATCCTCCCCGTTGTGGATGTAAAAGTATTGGATTGGTGTAAGCAGCAAGTGCCCACTTCGAGAGAAGTGTGTTAAACCTCCCAGGTATCTGGACACCTGTCAAAGTAAAGGTCCAGTATGACCAAATTCACATAGAAATGTGAGTTATAGATTGTCTAGCTTGTACACCTGTTGAAAATGAAATGACTTTCACAGTGGTTTAGATTGTAGAATGGTTCTCTACATTGCTTGTTTTGCCACAATGCTATTTATACTGAACAAAAATATAAACGCAACATGTTAAGTGTAGGTTTCATGAGATGAAATAAAATATCAAATAAAACATGTTGTGCATAAATTTGTTTCCATCCCTGTTAAAAGCATTTCTCCTTTGCTAATATAATCCATCCACCTGACAGGCACATCAAGAAGCTGATTAAACAGCATGGCTCCCAAGTGGGTGGGCCTAAGCCCTCCCAGCCCCACCAATGGCTGTGCCCCTGCCCAGTCATGTGAAATCCATAGATTAGGGTCTAGTTCATTTATTTCAATTGACTGATTTCCTCATATGAACTGTAACTCAGTAGGCGGCTTCCACTCGGTTACGTAACCCTGCACCTTAGAGGCTGCTGCCCCATATACATAGACTTCACTGGCCACTTTAATAATGGAACACTAGTCACTCTCAACCCTGCACCTTAGAGGCTGCTGGCCCATATACATAGACTTCACTGGTCACTTTAATAATGGAACACTAGTCACTCTCAACCCTGCACCTTAGAGGCTGCTGCCCCATATACATAGACTTCACTGGCCACTTTAATAATGGAACACTAGTCACTCTCAACCCTGCACCTTAGAGGCTGCTGCCCCATATACATAGACTTCACTGGCCACTTTAATAATGGAACACTAGTCACTCTCAACCCTGCACCTTAGAGGCTGCTGCCCCATATACATAGACTTCACTGGCCACTTTAATAATGGAACACTAGTCACTCTCAACCCTGCACCTTAGAGGCTGCTGCCCCATATACATAGACTTCACTGGCCACTTTAATAATGGAACACTAGTCACTCTCAACCCTGCACCTTAGAGGCTGCTGCCCCATATACATAGACTTCACTGGCCACTTTAATAATGGACCACTAGTCACTCTCAACCCTGCACCTTAGAGGCTGCTGCCCCATATACATAGACTTCACTGGCCACTTTAATAATGGAACACTAGTCACTCTCAACCCTGCACCTTAGAGGCTGCTGCCCCATATACATAGACTTCACTGGTCACTTTAATAATGGAACACTAGTCACTCTCAACCCTGCACCTTAGAGGCTGCTGCCCCATATACATAGACTTCACTGGTCACTTTAATAATGGAACACTAGTCACTCTCAACCCTGCACCTTAGAGGCTGCTGCCCCATATACATAGACTTCACTGGTCACTTTAATAATGGAACACTAGTCACTTGAATAATGTTTACATACTGCTTTACTCATCCCATATGTAAATACTGTATTCTATTCTACTGTATTTACTAACTAGTCACCTTAATAATGTTTACATACTGTTTTACTCATCCCATATGTATATACTGTATTCTATTCTACTGTATTTACTAACTAGTCACCTTAATAATGTTTACATACTGCTTTACTCATCCCATATGTATATACTGTATTCTATTCTACTGTATTTACTAACTAGTCACCTTAATAATGTTTACATACTGCTTTACTCATCCCATATGTATATACTGTATTCTATTCTACTGTATTTACTAACGAGTCACTTTAATGTTTATACTGCTTTACTCATCCCATATGTATATACTGTATTCTATTCTACTGTATTTACTAACGAGTCACTTTAATGTTTATACTGCTTTACTCATCCCATATGTATATACTGTATTCTATTCTACTGTATTTACTAACGAGTCACTTTAATGTTTATACTGCTTTACTCATCCCATATGTATATACTGTATTCTATTCTACTGTATTTACTAACGAGTCACTTTAATGTTTATACTGCTTTACTCATCCCATATGTATATACTGTATTCTATTCTACTGTATTTACTAACTAGTCACCTTAATAATGTTTACATACTGCTTTACTCATCCCATATGTATATACTGTATTCTATTCTACTGTATTTTTATATATTCCTTAATTCCATTCTTTTACTTTTAGATTTCTGTGTATTGTTAGATACTACTGCACTATTGGATACTACTGCACTGTTAGATACTACTGCACTATTGGATACTACTGCACTGTTGGATACTACTGCACTGTTAGATACTACTGCACTGTTAGATACTACTGCACTGTTAGATACTACTGCACTGTTAGATACTACTGCACTGTTAGATACTACTGCACTGTTAGATGCTACTGCACTGTTAGATACTACTGCACTGTTAGATACTACTGCACTGTTAGATACTACTGCACTGTTAGATACTACTGCACTATTGGATACTACTGCACTGTTAGATACTACTGCACTGTTGGATACTACTGCACTGTTAGATACTACTGCACTGTTGGATACTACTGCACTGTTGGATACTACTGCACTGTTAGATACTACTGCACTGTTGGATACTACTGCACTGTTAGATACTACTGCACTGTTGGATACTACTGCACTGTTAGATACTACTGCACTGTTGGATACTACTGCACTGTTGGATACTACTGCACTGTTAGATACTACTGCACTGTTGGATACTACTGCACTGTTAGATACTACTGCACTGTTAGATACTACTGCACTGTTGGATACTACTGCACTGTTAGATACTACTGCACTGTTGGATACTACTGCACTGTTGGATACTACTGCACTGTTAGATACTACTGCACTGTTAGATACTACTGCACTGTTAGATACTACTGCACTGTTAGATATTACTGCACTGTTAGATACTACTGCACTGTTAGATACTACTGCACTGTTAGATACTACTGCACTGTTAGATACTACTGCACTGTTAGATACTACTGCACTGTTAGATACTACTTCACTGTTGGATACTACTGCACTGTTAGATACTACTGCACTGTTAGATACTACTGCACTGTTAGATACTACTGCACTGTTAGATACTACTGCACTGTTAGATACTACTGCAATGTTAGATACTACTGCACTGTTCGATATTACTGCACTGTTAGATACTACTGCACTGTTAGATACTACTGCACTGTTAGATACTACTGCACTGTTAGATACTACTGCACTGTTGGAGGTAGAAACACAAGCATTTAGTTAGATACTACTGCACTGTTGGAGCTAGGAACACAAGCATTAGATATTACTGACTGTTGGAGCTAGGAACACAAGCATTATATATTACTGACTGTTGGAGCTAGGAACACAAGCATTAGATATTACTGACTGTTGGAGCTAGAAACACAAGCATTGGATATTACTGACTGTTGGAGCTAGGAACACAAGCATTAGATATTACTGACTGTTGGAGCTAGGAACACAAGCATTTAGTTAGATACTACTGCACTGTTGGAGCTAGAAACACAAGCATTAGATATTACTGACTGTTGGAGCTAGGAACACAAGCATTTAGTTAGATACTACTGTTGGAGCTAGGAACACAAGCATTAGATATTACTGACTGTTGGAGCTAGGAACACAAGCATTTAGTTAGATATTACTGTTGGAGCTAGAAACACAAGCATTAGATATTACTGACTGTTGGAGATAGAAACACTAGCATTTAGTTAGATACTACTGCACTGTTGGAGCTAGGAACACAAGCATTTAGTTAGATATTACTGTACTGTTGGAGCTAGAAACACAAGCATTTAGTTAGATACTACTGCACTGTTGGAACTAGGAACACTAGCATTTAGTTAGATATTACTGTACTGTTGGAACTAGGAACACATGCATTTAGCTAGATACTACTGCACTGTTGGAGCTAGGAACACAAGCATTTAGTTAGATACTACTGCACTGTTGGAGCTAGAAACACAAGCATTTAGTTAGATACTACTGCACTGTTGGAGCTAGAAACACAAGCATTTAGTTAGATACTACTGCTCTGTTGGAGCTAGGAACACAAGCATTTAGTTAGATACTACTGCACTGTTGGAACTAGGAACACAAGCATTTAGTTAGATACTACTGCACTTTTGGAGCTAGAAACATAAGCATTTAGTTAGATACTACTGCACTGTTGGAGCTAGGAACACAAGCATTTAGTTAGATACTACTGCACTGTTGGAGCTCGAAACACTAGCATTTAGTTAGATACTACTGCACTGTTGGAGCTAGGAACACAAGCATTTAGTTAGATATTACTGTACTGTTGGAGCTAGAAACACAAGCATTTAGTTAGATACTACTGCACTGTTGGAACTAGGAACACTAGCATTTAGTTAGATATTACTGTACTGTTGGAACTAGGAACACAAGCATTTAGCTAGATACTACTGCACTGTTGGAGCTAGGAACACAAGCATTTAGTTAGATACTACTGCACTGTTGGAGCTAGAAACACAAGCATTTAGTTAGATACTACTGCACTGTTGGAGCTAGGAACACAAGCATTTAGTTGATATTACTGCACTGTTGGAGCTAGAAACACAAGCATTTAGTTAGATACTACTGCACTGTTGGAGCTAGAAACACAAGCATTTAGTTAGATACTACTGCTCTGTTGGAGCTAGGAACACAAGCATTTAGTTAGATACTACTGCACTGTTGGAACTAGGAACACAAGCATTTAGTTAGATACTACTGCACTGTTGGAGCTAGAAACACAAGCATTTAGTTATATACTACTGCACTGTTGGAGCTAGGCACACAAGCATTTAGTTAGATACTACTGCACTGTTGGAGCTCGAAACACAAGCATTTAGTTAGATACTACTGCACTGTTGGAGCTAGGAACACAAGCATTTAGTTAGATATTACTGCACTGTTGGAGCTAGAAACTCAAGCATTTAGTTAGATACTACTGCACTGTTGGAGCTAGGAACACAAGCATTTAGTTAGATACTACTGCACTGTTGGAGCTAGGAACACAAGCATTTAGTTGATATTACTGCACTGTTGGAGCTAGAAACACAAGCATTTAGTTAGATACTACTGCACTGTTGGAGCTAGAAACACAAGCATTTAGTTAGATACTACTGCTCTGTTGGAGCTAGGAACACAAGCATTTAGTTAGATACTACTGCACTGTTGGAACTAGGAACACAAGCATTTAGTTAGATACTACTGCACTGTTGGAGCTAGAAACACAAGCATTTAGTTAGATACTACTGCACTGTTGGAACTAGGAACACAAGCATTTAGTTAGATACTACTGCACTGTTGGAACTAGGAACACAAGCATTTAGTTAGATACTACTGCACTGTTGGAGCTAGAAACACAAGCATTTAGTTAGATACTACTACACTGTTGGAGCTAGAAACACAAGCATTTAGTTAGATACTACTGCACTGTTGGAGCTAGAAACACAAGCATTTAGTTAGATACTACTGCATTGTTGGAACTAGGAACACAAGCATTTAGTTAGATACTACTGCATTGTTGGAACTAGGAACACAAGCATTTAGTTAGATACTACTGCATTGTTGGAACTAGGAACACAAGCATTTAGTTAGATACTACTGCACTGTTGGAACTAGGAACACTAGCATTTAGTTAGATATTACTGTACTGTTGGAACTAGGAACACAAGCATTTAGCTAGATACTACTGCACTGTTGGAGCTAGGAACACAAGCATTTAGTTAGATACTACTGCACTGTTGGAGCTAGAAACACAAGCATTTAGTTAGATACTACTGCACTGTTGGAGCTAGGAACACAAGCATTTAGTTGATATTACTGCACTGTTGGAGCTAGAAACACAAGCATTTAGTTAGATACTACTGCACTGTTGGAGCTAGAAACACAAGCATTTAGTTAGATACTACTGCTCTGTTGGAGCTAGGAACACAAGCATTTAGTTAGATACTACTGCACTGTTGGAACTAGGAACACAAGCATTTAGTTAGATACTACTGCACTGTTGGAGCTAGAAACACAAGCATTTAGTTATATACTACTGCACTGTTGGAGCTAGGAACACAAGCATTTAGTTAGATACTACTGCACTGTTGGAGCTCGAAACACAAGCATTTAGTTAGATACTACTGCACTGTTGGAGCTAGGAACACAAGCATTTAGTTAGATATTACTGCACTGTTGGAGCTAGAAACTCAAGCATTTAGTTATATACTACTGCACTGTTGGAGCTAGGAACACAAGCATTTAGTTAGATACTACTGCACTGTTGGAGCTAGGAACACAAGCATTTAGTTGATATTACTGCACTGTTGGAGCTAGAAACACAAGCATTTAGTTAGATACTACTGCACTGTTGGAGCTAGAAACACAAGCATTTAGTTAGATACTACTGCTCTGTTGGAGCTAGGAACACAAGCATTTAGTTAGATACTACTGCACTGTTGGAACTAGGAACACAAGCATTTAGTTAGATACTACTGCACTGTTGGAGCTAGAAACACAAGCATTTAGTTAGATACTACTGCACTGTTGGAACTAGGAACACAAGCATTTAGTTAGATACTACTGCACTGTTGGAACTAGGAACACAAGCATTTAGTTAGATACTACTGCACTGTTGGAGCTAGAAACACAAGCATTTAGTTAGATACTACTACACTGTTGGAGCTAGAAACACAAGCATTTAGTTAGATACTACTGCACTGTTGGAGCTAGAAACACAAGCATTTAGTTAGATACTACTGCATTGTTGGAACTAGGAACACAAGCATTTAGTTAGATACTACTGCATTGTTGGAACTAGGAACACAAGCATTTAGTTAGATACTACTGCATTGTTGGAACTAGGAACACAAGCATTTAGTTAGATACTACTGCACTGTTGGAACTAGGAACACAAGCATTTAGTTAGATATTACTGCACTGTTGGAACTAGGAACACAAGCATTTAGTTAGATACTACTGCACTGTTGGAGCTAGGAACACACGCATTTATTTAGATACTACTGCACTGTTGGAGCTAGGAACACAAGCATTTAGTTAGATACTACTGCACTGTTGGAACTAGGAACACAAGCATTTAGTTAGATACTACTGCACTGTTGGAGCTAGAAACACAAGCATTTAGTTAGATACTACTGCACTGTTGGAACTAGGAACACAAGCATTTAGTTAGATACTACTGCACTGTTGGAACTAGGAACACAAGCATTTAGTTAGATACTACTGCACTGTTGGAGCTAGAAACACAAGCATTTAGTTATATACTACTGCACTGTTGGAGCTAGGAACACAAGCATTTAGTTAGATACTACTGCACTGTTGGAGCTCGAAACACAAGCATTTAGTTAGATACTACTGCACTGTTGGAGCTAGGAACACAAGCATTTAGTTAGATATTACTGCACTGTTGGAGCTAGAAACTCAAGCATTTAGTTATATACTACTGCACTGTTGGAGCTAGGAACACAAGCATTTAGTTAGATACTACTGCACTGTTGGAGCTAGGAACACAAGCATTTAGTTGATATTACTGCACTGTTGGAGCTAGAAACACAAGCATTTAGTTAGATACTACTGCACTGTTGGAGCTAGAAACACAAGCATTTAGTTAGATACTACTGCTCTGTTGGAGCTAGGAACACAAGCATTTAGTTAGATACTACTGCACTGTTGGAACTAGGAACACAAGCATTTAGTTAGATACTACTGCACTGTTGGAGCTAGAAACACAAGCATTTAGTTAGATACTACTGCACTGTTGGAACTAGGAACACAAGCATTTAGTTAGATACTACTGCACTGTTGGAACTAGGAACACAAGCATTTAGTTAGATACTACTGCACTGTTGGAGCTAGAAACACAAGCATTTAGTTAGATACTACTACACTGTTGGAGCTAGAAACACAAGCATTTAGTTAGATACTACTGCACTGTTGGAGCTAGAAACACAAGCATTTAGTTAGATACTACTGCATTGTTGGAACTAGGAACACAAGCATTTAGTTAGATACTACTGCATTGTTGGAACTAGGAACACAAGCATTTAGTTAGATACTACTGCATTGTTGGAACTAGGAACACAAGCATTTAGTTAGATACTACTGCACTGTTGGAACTAGGAACACAAGCATTTAGTTAGATATTACTGCACTGTTGGAACTAGGAACACAAGCATTTAGTTAGATACTACTGCACTGTTGGAGCTAGGAACACACGCATTTATTTAGATACTACTGCACTGTTGGAGCTAGGAACACAAGCATTTAGTTAGATACTACTGCACTGTTGGAACTAGGAACACAAGCATTTAGTTAGATACTACTGCACTGTTGGAGCTAGAAACACAAGCATTTAGTTAGATACTACTGCACTGTTGGAACTAGGAACACAAGCATTTAGTTAGATACTACTGCACTGTTGGAACTAGGAACACAAGCATTTAGTTAGATACTACTGCACTGTTGGAGCTAGAAACACAAGCATTTAGTTAGATACTACTACACTGTTGGAGCTAGAAACACAAGCATTTAGTTAGATACTACTGCACTGTTGGAGCTAGAAACACAAGCATTTAGTTAGATACTACTGCATTGTTGGAACTAGGAACACAAGCATTTAGTTAGATACTACTGCATTGTTGGAACTAGGAACACAAGCATTTAGTTAGATACTACTGCATTGTTGGAACTAGGAACACAAGCATTTAGTTAGATACTACTGCACTGTTGGAACTAGGAACACAAGCATTTAGTTAGATATTACTGCACTGTTGGAACTAGGAACACAAGCATTTAGTTAGATACTACTGCACTGTTGGAGCTAGGATCACACGCATTTATTTAGATACTACTGCACTGTTGGAGCTAGGAACACAAGCATTTAGTTAGATACTACTGCACTGTTGGAACTAGGAACACAAGCATTTAGTTAGATACTACTGCACTGTTGGAGCTAGAAACACAAGCATTTAGTTAGATACTACTGCACTGTTGGAGCTAGAAACACATGCATTTAGTTAGATATTACTGCACTGTTGGAGCTAGAAACACAAGCATTTAGTTAGATACTACTGCACTGTTGGAGCTAGGAACACAAGCATTTAGTTAGATACTACTGCACTGTTGGAGCTAGAAACACAAGCATTTAGTTAGATACTACTGCACTGTTGGAGCTAGAAACACAAGCATTTAGTTAGATACTACTGCACTGTTGGAGCTAGAAACACATGCATTTAGTTAGATATTACTGCACTGTTGGAGCTAGAAACACAAGCATTTAGTTAGATACTACTGCACTGTTGGAGCTAGGAACACAAGCATTTAGTTAGATACTACTGCACTGTTGGAGCTAGAAACACAAGCATTTAGTTAGATACTACTACACTGTTGGAGCTAGGAACACAAGCATTTAGTTAGATACTACTGCACTGTTGGAGCTAGAAACACAAGCATTAGATATTACTGACTGTTGGAGCTAGGAACACAAGCATTTAGTTAGATACTACTGCACTGTTGGAGCTAGGAACACAAGCATTAGATATTACTGACTGTTGGAGCTAGGAACACAAGCATTTAGTTAGATACTACTGCACTGTTGGAGCTAGAAACACAAGCATTAGATATTACTGACTGTTGGAGCTAGGAACACAAGCATTTAGTTAGATACTACTGCACTGTTGGAGCTAGGATCACACGCATTTATTTAGATACTACTGCACTGTTGGAGCTAGGAACACAAGCATTTAGTTAGATACTACTGCACTGTTGGAACTAGGAACACAAGCATTTAGTTAGATACTACTGCACTGTTGGAGCTAGAAACACAAGCATTTAGTTAGATACTACTGCACTGTTGGAGCTAGAAACACATGCATTTAGTTAGATATTACTGCACTGTTGGAGCTAGAAACACAAGCATTTAGTTAGATACTACTGCACTGTTGGAGCTAGGAACACAAGCATTTAGTTAGATACTACTGCACTGTTGGAGCTAGAAACACAAGCATTTAGTTAGATACTACTGCACTGTTGGAGCTAGAAACACAAGCATTTAGTTAGATACTACTGCACTGTTGGAGCTAGAAACACATGCATTTAGTTAGATATTACTGCACTGTTGGAGCTAGAAACACAAGCATTTAGTTAGATACTACTGCACTGTTGGAGCTAGGAACACAAGCATTTAGTTAGATACTACTGCACTGTTGGAGCTAGAAACACAAGCATTTAGTTAGATACTACTACACTGTTGGAGCTAGGAACACAAGCATTTAGTTAGATACTACTGCACTGTTGGAGCTAGAAACACAAGCATTAGATATTACTGACTGTTGGAGCTAGGAACACAAGCATTTAGTTAGATACTACTGCACTGTTGGAGCTAGGAACACAAGCATTAGATATTACTGACTGTTGGAGCTAGGAACACAAGCATTTAGTTAGATACTACTGCACTGTTGGAGCTAGAAACACAAGCATTAGATATTACTGACTGTTGGAGCTAGGAACACAAGCATTTAGTTAGATACTACTGCACTGTTGGAGCTAGGAACACAAGCATTAGATATTACTGACTGTTGGAGCTAGGAACACAAGCATTTAGGTAGATATTACTGTTGGAGCTAGAAACACAAGCATTAGATATTACTGACTGTTGGAGATAGAAACACTAGCATTTAGTTAGATACTACTGCACTGTTGGAACTAGGAACACTAGCATTTAGTTAGATATTACTGTACTGTTGGAACTAGGAACACATGCATTTAGCTAGATACTACTGCTATGTTGGAGCTAGGAACACAAGCATTTAGTTAGATACTACTGCACTGTTGGAGCTAGAAACACAAGCATTTAGTTAGATACTACTGCACTGTTGGAGCTAGAAACACAAGCATTTAGTTAGATACTACTGCTCTGTTGGAGCTAGGAACACAAGCATTTAGTTAGATACTACTGCACTGTTGGAACTAGGAACACAAGCATTTAGTTAGATACTACTGCACTGTTGGAGCTAGGAACACAAGCATTTAGTTAGATACTACTGCACTGTTGGAGCTAGAAACACAAGCATTTAGTTAGATACTACTACACTGTTGGAGCTAGAAACACAAGCATTTAGTTAGATACTACTGCACTGTTGGAGCTAGAAACACAAGCATTTAGTTAGATACTACTGCACTGTTGGAACTAGGAACACAAGCATTTAGTTAGATACTACTGCACTGTTGGAACTAGGAACACAAGCATTTAGTTAGATACTACTGCACTGTTGGAGCTAGAAACACAAGCATTTAGTTAGATACTACTGCACTGTTGGAACTAGGAACACAAGCATTTAGTTAGATACTACTGCACTGTTGGAACTAGGAACACAAGCATTTAGTTAGATACTACTGCACTGTTGGAGCTAGAAACACAAGCATTTAGTTAGATACTACTGCACTGTTGGAGCTAGAAACACAAGCATTTAGTTAGATACTACTGCATTGTTGGAACTAGGAACACAAGCATTTAGTTAGATACTACTGCATTGTTGGAACTAGGAACACAAGCATTTAGTTAGATACTACTGCATTGTTGGAACTAGGAACACAAGCATTTAGTTAGATACTACTGCACTGTTGGAACTAGGAACACAAGCATTTAGTTAGATATTACTGCACTGTTGGAACTAGGAACACAAGCATTTAGTTAGATACTACTGCACTGTTGGAGCTAGGAACACACGCATTTATTTAGATACTACTGCACTGTTGGAGCTAGGAACACAAGCATTTAGTTAGATACTACTGCACTGTTGGAACTAGGAACACAAGCATTTAGTTAGATACTACTGCACTGTTGGAGCTAGAAACACAAGCATTTAGTTAGATACTACTGCACTGTTGGAGCTAGAAACACATGCATTTAGTTAGATATTACTGCACTGTTGGAGCTAGAAACACAAGCATTTAGTTAGATACTACTGCACTGTTGGAGCTAGGAACACAAGCATTTAGTTAGATACTACTGCACTGTTGGAGCTAGAAACACAAGCATTTAGTTAGATACTACTACACTGTTGGAGCTAGAAACACAAGCATTTAGTTAGATACTACTGCACTGTTGGAGCTAGAAACACAAGCATTTAGTTAGATACTACTGCATTGTTGGAACTAGGAACACAAGCATTTAGTTAGATACTACTGCATTGTTGGAACTAGGAACACAAGCATTTAGTTAGATACTACTGCACTGTTGGAACTAGGAACACAAGCATTTAGTTAGATACTACTGCACTGTTGGAGCTAGGAACACACGCATTTATTTAGATACTACTGCACTGTTGGAGCTAGGAACACAAGCATTTAGTTAGATACTACTGCACTGTTGGAACTAGGAACACAAGCATTTAGTTAGATACTACTGCACTGTTGGAGCTAGAAACACAAGCATTTAGTTAGATACTACTGCACTGTTGGAGCTAGAAACACATGCATTTAGTTAGATATTACTGCACTGTTGGAGCTAGAAACACAAGCATTTAGTTAGATACTACTGCACTGTTGGAGCTAGAAACACAAGCATTAGATATTACTGACTGTTGGAGCTAGAAACACAAGCATTTAGTTAGATACTACTGCACTGTTGGAGCTAGGAACACAAGCATTTAGTTAGATACTACTGCACTGTTGGAGCTAGAAACACAAGCATTTAGTTAGATACTACTGCACTGTTGGAGCTAGAAACACAAGCATTTAGTTAGATACTACTGCACTGTTGGAGCTAGAAACACATGCATTTAGTTAGATATTACTGCACTGTTGGAGCTAGAAACACAAGCATTTAGTTAGATACTACTGCACTGTTGGAGCTAGGAACACAAGCATTTAGTTAGATACTACTGCACTGTTGGAGCTAGAAACACAAGCATTTAGTTAGATACTACTACACTGTTGGAGCTAGGAACACAAGCATTTAGTTAGATACTACTGCACTGTTGGAGCTAGAAACACAAGCATTAGATATTACTGACTGTTGGAGCTAGGAACACAAGCATTTAGTTAGATACTACTGCACTGTTGGAGCTAGGAACACAAGCATTAGATATTACTGACTGTTGGAGCTAGGAACACAAGCATTTAGTTAGATACTACTGCACTGTTGGAGCTAGAAACACAAGCATTAGATATTACTGACTGTTGGAGCTAGGAACACAAGCATTTAGTTAGATACTACTGCACTGTTGGAGCTAGGAACACAAGCATTAGATATTACTGACTGTTGGAGCTAGGAACACAAGCATTTAGGTAGATATTACTGTTGGAGCTAGAAACACAAGCATTAGATATTACTGACTGTTGGAGATAGAAACACTAGCATTTAGTTAGATACTACTGCACTGTTGGAACTAGGAACACTAGCATTTAGTTAGATATTACTGTACTGTTGGAACTAGGAACACATGCATTTAGCTAGATACTACTGCTATGTTGGAGCTAGGAACACAAGCATTTAGTTAGATACTACTGCACTGTTGGAGCTAGAAACACAAGCATTTAGTTAGATACTACTGCACTGTTGGAGCTAGAAACACAAGCATTTAGTTAGATACTACTACACTGTTGGAGCTAGAAACACAAGCATTTAGTTAGATACTACTGCACTGTTGGAGCTAGAAACAAGCATTTAGTTAGATACTACTGCATTGTTGGAACTAGAACACAAGCATTTAGTTAGATACTACTGCTCTGTTGGAGCTAGGAACACAAGCATTAGTTAGATACTACTGCACTGTTGGAACTAGGAACACAAGCATTTAGTTAGATACTACTGCACTGTTGGAGCTAGGAACACAAGCATTTAGTTAGATACTACTGCACTGTTTGGAGCTAGAAACACAAGCATTTAGTTAGATACTACTACACTGTTGGAGCTAGAAACACAAGCATTTAGTTAGATACTACTGCACTGTTGGAGCTAGAAACACAAGCATTTAGTTAGATACTACTGCATTGTTGGAACTAGGAACACAAGCATTTAGTTAGATACTACTGCACTGTTGGAGCTAGAAACACAAGCATTTAGTTAGATACTACTGCACTGTTGGAACTAGGAACACAAGCATTTAGTTAGATACTACTGCACTGTTGGGAACTAGGAACACAAGCATTTAGTTAGATACTACTGCACTGTTGGAGCTAGAAACACAAGCATTTAGTTAGATACTACTGCACTGTTGGAACTAGGAACACAAGCATTTAGTTAGATACTACTGCACTGTTGGAACTAGGAACACAAGCATTTAGTTAGATACTACTGCACTGTTGGAGCTAGAACACAAGCATTTAGTTAGATACTACTGCACTGTTGGAAAGCTAGAAACACAAGCATTTAGTTAGATACTACTGCATTGTTGGAACTAGGAACACAAGCATTTAGTTAGATACTACTGCATTGTTGGAACTAGGAACACAAGCATTTAGTTAGATACTACTGCACTGTTGGAACTAGGAACACAAGCATTTAGTTAGATACTACTGCACTGTTGGAACTAGGAACACAAGCATTTAGTTAGATACTACTGCACTGTTGGAGCTAGGAACACAAGCATTTAGTTAGATACTACTGCACTGTTGGAGCTAGAACACACGCATTTATTTAGATACTACTGCACTGTTGGAGCTAGGAACACAAGCATTTAGTTAGATACTACTGCACTGTTGGAACTAGGAACACAAGCATTTAGTTAGATACTACTGCACTGTTGGAGCTAGAAACACAAGCATTTAGTTAGATATACTGCACTGTTGGAGCTAGAAACACATGCATTTAGTTAGATACTACTGCCACTGTTGGAGCTAGAAACACAAGCATTTAGTTAGATACTACTGCACTGTTGGAGCTAGAACACAAGCATTTAGTTAGATACTACTGCACTGTTGGACTAGAAACAACAAGCATTTAGTTAGATACTACTACACTGTTGGAGCTAGAACACAAGCATTTAGTTAGATACTACTGCAATGTTGGAGCTAGAACACAAGCATTTTTCTTTTTATTAGATACTACTGCATTGTTGGAACTAGGAACACAAGCATTTAGTTAGATACTACTGCACTGTTGGAACTAGAACACAAGCATTTAGTTAGATACTACTGCACTGTTGGAGCTAGGAACACACCATTTATTAGATACTACTGCACTGTTGGAGCTAGGAACACAAGCATTTAGTTAGATACTACATGCACTGTTGGAGCTAGGAACACAAGCATTTAGTTAGATACTACTGCACTGTTGGAACTAGAACACAAGCATTTAGTTAGATACTACTGCACTGTTGGAGCTAGAAACACAAGCATTTAGTTAGATACTACTGCACTGTTGGAGCTAGAAACACATGCATTTAGTTAGATATTACTGCACTGTTGGAGCTAGGAAACACAAGCATTTAGTTAGATACTACTGCACTGTTGGAGCTAGAAACACAAGCATAGATATTACTGACTGTTGAGCTAGGAACACAGCATTTAGTTAGATACTACTGCACTGTTGGAGCTAGAAACACAAGCATTAGATATTACTGACTGTTGGAGCTAGGAACACAAGCATTTAGTTAGATACTACTGCACTGTTGGAGCTAGAACACAAGCATTAGATATACTGACTGTTGGAGCTAGGAACACAAGCATTTAGTTAGATACTACTGCACTGTTGGAGCTAGGAACACAAGCATTAGATATTACTGACTGTTGGAGCTAGGAACACAAGCATTTAGTTAGATACTACTGCACTGTTGGAGCTAGAAACACAAGCAGTTAGATATTACTGCACTGTTGGAGCTAGAAACACAAGCATTTAGTTAGATACTACTGCACTGTTGGCTAGGAACACAAGCATTTAGTTAGATATTACTGCACTGTTGGAGCTAGGAACACAAGCATTTAGTTAGATACTACTGCACTGTTGGAGCTAGGAACACAAGCATTTAGTTAGATACTACTGCACTGTTGGAGCTAGGAACACAAGCATTTAGTTAGATACTACTGCACTGTTGGAGCTAGGAACACAAGCATTTAGTTAGATACTACTGCACTGTTGGAGCTAGAAACACAAGCATTTAGTTAGATACTACTGCACTGTTGGAGCTAGAAACACAAGCATTTAGTTAGATACTACTGCACTGTTGGAACTAGGAACACAAGCATTTAGTTAGATACTACTGCACTGTTGGAGCTAGGAACACAAGCATTTAGTTAGATACTACTGCACTGTTGGAGCTAGGAACACAAGCATTTAGTTAGATACTACTGCACTGTTGGAGCTAGGAACACAAGCATTTAGTTAGATACTACTGCACTGTTGGAGCTAGAAACACAAGCATTTAGTTAGATACTACTGCACTGTTGGAGCTAGAAACACAAGCATTTAGTTAGATACTACTGCACTGTTGGAGCTAGAACACAAGCATTTAGTTAGATACTACTGCACTGTTGGAGCTAGGAACACAAGCATTTAGTTAGATACTACTGCACTGTTGGAGCTAGAACACAAGCATTTAGTTAGATACTACTGCACTGTTGGAGCTAGGAACACAAGCATTTAGTTAGATACTACTGCACTGTTGGAGCTAGAAACACAAGCATTTAGTTAGATACTACTGAGAAACACAATGGCATTTATTTAGATACTACTCCTGTTGGAGCTAGAAACACAAGCATTTAGTTAGATACTACTGCATTGTTGGACTAGGAACACCAAGCATTAGTTTAAGATACTACTGCACTGTTGGAGCTAGAAACACAAGCATTTAGTTAGATACTACTGCACTTGTTGGAACTAGGAACACAAGCATTTAGTTAGATACTACTGCACTGTTGGACTAGGAACACAAGCATTTAGTTGATACTACTGCACTGTTGGAGCTAGAAACACAAGCATTTAGTTAGATACTACTGCACTGTTTGGAACTAGAACACAAGCATTTAGTTTAGATACTACTGCACTGTTGGAACTAGGAAACACAAGCATTTAGTTAGATACTACTGCACTGTTGGAGCTAGAACACAAGCATTTAGTTAGATACTACTGCACTGTTGGAGCTAGAAACACAAGCATTTAGTTAGATACTACTGCATTGTTGGAAACTAGGAACACAAGCAATTAGTTAGATACTACTGGCATTGTTGGACCTACGGAACACAAGCATTTCAGTTAGATACTACTGATTGTTGGAAGCTAAGGAAGCACAAGCCATTTAGTTAGATACTACTGCACTGTTGGAACTAGGAACACAAGCATTAGTTAGATCATTACTGCCACTGTTGAACTAGGAACACAAGCATTTAGTCTAGATAATACTGCACTGTTGGAGCTAGGAACACACGCATTATTAGATACTACTGCACTGTTGGCAGCTAGGAACACAAGCATTTAGTTAGATACGTACTGACTGTTGGAGCTAGGAACACAACATTTAGTTAGATACTACTGCACTGTGGAGCTAGAAACACAAGCATTTAGTTAGATACTACTGCACTGTTGGAGCTAGAAACACAAGCATTTAGTTAGATACTACTGCACTGTTGGAGCTAGAACACAAGCATTTAGTTAGATACTACTGCACTGTTGGAGCTAGGAACACAAGCATTTAGTTAGATACTACTGCACTGTTGGAGCTAGGAACACAAGCATTTAGTTAGATACTACTGCACTGTTGGAGCTAGGAACACAAGCATTTAGTTAGATACTACTGCACTGTTGGAGCTAGAACACAAGCATTTAGTTAGATACTACTGCACTGTTGGAACTAGGAACACAAGCATTTAGTTAGATACTACTGCACTGTTGGAACTAGGAACACAAGCATTTAGTTAGATACTACTGCACTGTTGGAACTAGGAACACAAGCATTTAGTTAGATACTACTGCACTGTTGGAGCTAGAAACACAAGCATTTAGTTAGATACTACTGCACTGTTGGAGCTAGAAACACAAGCATTTAGTTAGATACTACTGCACTGTTGGAGCTAGGAACACAAGCATTTAGTTAGATACTACTGCACTGTTGGAACTAGGAACACAAGCATTTAGTTAGATACTACTGCACTGTTGGAACTAGGAACACAAGCATTTAGTTAGATACTACTGCACTGTTGGAACTAGGAACACAAGCATTTAGTTAGATATTACTGCACTGTTGGAGCTAGAACACAAGCATTTAGTTAGATACTACTGCACTGTTGAGCTAGGAACACAAGCATTTAGTTAGATACTACTTCACTGTTGGACTAGGCACAACAAGCATTTAGTTAGATACTACTGCACTGTTGGAGCTAGGAACACAAGCATGTAGTTAGATACTACTGCACTGTTGAGCTAGAAAACACCTAGCATTTAGTTAGATTACTACTGCACTGTTGGAGCTAGAAACACAAGCATTTAGTTAGATATTACTGCACTGTTGGAGCTAGAACACAAGCATTTAGTTAGATACTACTGCACTGTTGGAGCTAGAACACAAGCATTTAGTTAGATACTACTGCACTGTTGGAGCTAGAAACACAAGCATTTAGTTAGATACTACTGCACTGTTGGAGCTAGAAACACAAGCATTTAGTTAGATACTACTGCACTGTTGGAGCTAGGAACACAAGCATTTAGTTAGATACTACTGCACTGTTGGAGCTAGAACACAAGCATTTAGTTAGATACTACTGCACTGTTGGAGCTAGGAACACAAGCATTTAGTTAGATACTACTGCACTGTTGGAGCTAGAAACACAAGCATTAGATATTACTGACTGTTGGAGCTAGGAACACAAGCATTTAGTTAGATACTACTGCACTGTTGGAGCTAGGAACACAAGCATTAGATATTACTGACTGTTGGAGCTAGGAACACAAGCATTTAGTTAGATACTACTGCACTGTTGGAGCTAGAAACACAAGCATTAGATATTACTGACTGTTGGAGCTAGGAACACAAGCATTTAGTTAGATACTACTGCACTGTTGGAGCTAGGAACACAAGCATTAGATATTACTGACTGTTGGAGCTAGGAACACAAGCATTTAGTTAGATACTTACTGTTGGAGCTAGAAACACAAGCATTAGTTAGATACTACTGTTGGAGCTAGAAACACAAGCATTTAGTTAGATACTTACTGTCCTGTTGGGAACTAGGAACACAATAGCATTTAGCTAGCTATTACTACTGCTATGTTGAAGCTAGGCAACAATGGCAGTTTAGTTCGATTACTACTGCCTATGTTGGAGCTAGACGAACCCAAGGCATTTCGTTAGATACTACCTGCACTGTTGGAGCTATTTGAAACACAATCATTTAGTTAGATACTACTGCACTGGTGGAGCTAGAAACACAAGCATTTAGTTAGATACTACTGCACTGTTGGAGCTAGGAACACAAGCATTTAGTTAGATACTACTGCACTGTTGGAACTAGGAACACAAGCATTTAGTTAGATACTACTGCACTGTTGGAGCTAGGAACACAAGCATTTAGTTAGATACTACTGCACTGTTGGAGCTAGAAACACAAGCATTTAGTTAGATACTACTACACTGTTGGAGCTAGAAACACAAGCATTAGTTAGATACTACTGCACTGTTGGAGACTAGAAACACAAGCATTTAGTTAGATACTACTGCATTGTTGGAACTAGGAACACAAGCATTTAGTTAGATACTACTGCACTGTTGGAGCTAGAAAACACAAGCATTTAGTTAGATACTACTGCACTGTTGGAACTAGGAACACAAGCATTTAGTTAGATACTACTGCACTGTTGGAACTAGGAACACAAGCATTTAGTTAGATACTACTGCACTGTTGGAGCTAGGAAACACAAGCATTTAGTTAGATACTACTGCACTGTTGGAACTAGGAACACAAGCATTTAGTTAGATACTACTGCACTGTTGGAACTAGGAACACAAGCATTTAGTTAGATACTACTGCACTGTTGGAGCTAGAAACACAAGCATTTAGTTAGATACTACTACACTGTTGGAGCTAGAAACACAAGCATTTAGTTAGATACTACTGCACTGTTGGAGCTAGAAACACAAGCATTTAGTTAGATACTACTGCATTGTTGGAACTAGGAACACAAGCATTTAGTTAGATACTACTGCATTGTTGGAACTAGGAACACAAGCATTTAGTTAGATACTTACTGCATTGTTGGAACTAGGAACACAAGCATTTAGTTAGATACTACTGGCACTGTTGGAAACTAGGAACACAAGCATTTAGTTAGATATTACTGCACTGTTGGAACTAGGAACACAAGCATTTAGTTAGATACTACTGCACTGTTGGAGCTAGGAACACAACGCATTTATTAGATACTACTGCACTGTTGGAGCTAGGAACACAAGCATTTATTTAGATACTACTGCACTGTTGGAACTAGGAACACAAGCATTTAGTTAGATACTACTGCACTGTTGGAGCTCGAAACACAAGCATTTAGTTAGATACTACTGCACTGTTGGAGCTAGGAACACAAGCATTTAGTTAGATATTACTGCACTGTTGGAGCTAGAAAACTCAAGCATTTAGTTAGATACTACTGCACTGTTGGAGCTAGGAACACAAGCATTTAGTTAGATACTACTGCACTGTTGGAGCTAGGAACACAAGCATTTAGTTGATGTTACTGCACTGTTGGAGCTAGAAACAAAGCATTTAGTTAGATACTACTGCACTGTTGGAGCTAGAAACACAAGCATTTAGTTAGATATACTACTGCTCTGTTTTTGGCGCTAGGAACACAAGCATTTAGTTAGATACTACGCACTGTTGGAACTAGGAACACAAGCATTTTAGTTAGATACTACTGCCACTGTTGGAGCTAGAAACACAAGCATTTAGTTCGATAATACTGCCACTGTTGGAACTCGGAACACAAGCATTTAGTTAGATACTAACTGCACTGTTTGGAACTAGGAACACACGCATTTAGTTAGATACTTACTGCACTGTTGGAGGCTAGACACACAAGCATTTAGTTAGATACTACTACACTGTTGGAGCTCGAAACACAAGCCTTTAGTTAGATACTACTGCACTGGTGAGCTAGGAAACACAAGCATTAGTTTAGATACTACTGCATTGTTGCGAACTGGAACACAAGCATTTAGTTATGATACGCATTTGTTGAACTAGGAAACACAGCATTTAGTTAGATACTACTGCATTGTTGGAACTAGGAACACAAGCATTTAGTTAGATACTACTGCACTGTTGGAACTAGGAACACAAGCATTTAGTTAGATATTACTGCACTGTTGGAACTAGGAACACAAGCATTTAGTTAGATACTACTGCACTGTTGGAGCTAGGAACACACGCATTTATTTAGATACTACTGCACTGTTGGAGCTAGGAACACAAGCATTTAGTTAGATACTACTGCACTGTTGGAACTAGGAACACAAGCATTTAGTTAGATACTACTGCACTGTTGGAACTAGGAACACAAGCATTTAGTTAGATACTACTGCACTGTTGGGAACTAGGAACACAAGCATTTAGTTAGATACTACTACACTGTTGGAGCTAGAAACACAAGCATTTAGTTAGATACTACTGCACTGTTGGAGCTAGAAACACAAGCATTTAGTTAGATACTACTGCATTGTTGGAACTAGGAACACAAGCATTTAGTTAGATACTACTGCATTGTTGGAACTAGGAACACAAGCATTTAGTTAGATACTACTGCATTGTTGGAACTAGGAACACAAGCATTTAGTTAGATACTACTGCACTGTTGGAACTAGGAACACAAGCATTTAGTTAGATATTACTGCACTGTTGGAACTAGGAACACAAGCATTTAGTTAGATACTACTGCACTGTTGGAGCTAGGAACACACGCATTTATTTAGATACTACTGCACTGTTGGAGCTAGGAACACAAGCATTTAGTTAGATACTACTGCACTGTTGGAACTAGGAACACAAGCATTTAGTTAGATACTACTGCACTGTTGGAGCTAGAAACACAAGCATTTAGTTAGATACTACTGCACTGTTGGAGCTAGAAACACATGCATTTAGTTAGATATTACTGCACTGTTGGAGCTAGAAACACAAGCATTTAGTTAGATACTACTGCACTGTTGGAGCTAGAAACACAAGCATTTAGTTAGATACTACTGCCACTGTTGGAGCTAGAAACACATGCATTTAGTTAGATATTACTGCACTGTTGGAGCTAGAAACACAAGCATTTAGTTAGATACTACTGCACTGTTGGAGCTAGGAACACAAGCATTTAGTTAGATACTACTGCACTGTTGGAGCTAGAAACACAAGCATTTAGTTAGATACTACTACACTGTTGGAGCTAGGAACACAAGCATTTAGTTAGATACTACTGCACTGTTGGAGCTAGAAACACAAGCATTAGATATTACTGACTGTTGGAGCTAGGAACACAAGCATTTAGTTAGATACTACTGCACTGTTGGAGCTAGGAACACAAGCATTAGATATTACTGACTGTTGGAGCTAGGAACACAAGCATTTAGTTAGATACTACTGCACTGTTGGAGCTAGAAACACAAGCATTAGATATTACTGACTGTTGGAGCTAGGAACACAAGCATTTAGTTAGATACTACTGCACTGTTGGAGCTAGGAACACAAGCATTAGATATTACTGACTGTTGGAGCTAGGAACACAAGCATTTAGTTAGATATTACTGTTGGAGCTAGAAACACAAGCATTAGATATTACTGACTGTTGGAGATAGAAACACTAGCATTTAGTTAGATACTACTGCACTGTTGGAACTAGGAACACTAGCATTTAGTTAGATATTACTGTACTGTTGGAACTAGGAACACATGCATTTAGCTAGATACTACTGCTATGTTGGAGCTAGGAACACAAGCATTTAGTTAGATACTACTGCACTGTTGGAGCTAGAAACACAAGCATTTAGTTAGATACTACTGCACTGTTGGAGCTAGAAACACAAGCATTTAGTTAGATACTACTGCTCTGTTGGAGCTAGGAACACAAGCATTTAGTTAGATACTACTGCACTGTTGGAACTAGGAACACAAGCATTTAGTTAGATACTACTGCACTGTTGGAGCTAGGAACACAAGCATTTAGTTAGATACTACTGCACTGTTGGAGCTAGAAACACAAGCATTTAGTTAGATACTACTACACTGTTGGAGCTAGAAACACAAGCATTTAGTTAGATACTACTGCACTGTTGGAGCTAGAAACACAAGCATTTAGTTAGATACTACTGCATTGTTGGAACTAGGAACACAAGCATTTAGTTAGATACTACTGCACTGTTGGAGCTAGAAACACAAGCATTTAGTTAGATACTACTGCACTGTTGGAACTAGGAACACAAGCATTTAGTTAGATACTACTGCACTGTTGGAACTAGGAACACAAGCATTTAGTTAGATACTACTGCACTGTTGGAGCTAGAACACAAGCATTTAGTTAGATACTACTGCACTGTTGGAACTAGGAACACAAGCATTTAGTTAGATACTACTGCACTGTTGGAACTAGGAACACAAGCATTTAGTTAGATACTACTGCACTGTTGGAGCTAGAAACACAAGCATTTAGTTAGATACTACTACACTGTTGGAGCTAGAAACACAAGCATTTAGTTAGATACTACTGCACTGTTGGAGCTAGAAACACAAGCATTTAGTTAGATACTACTGCATTGTTGGAACTAGGAACACAAGCATTTAGTTAGATACTACTGCATTGTTGGAACTAGGAACACAAGCATTTAGTTAGATACTACTGCATTGTTGGAACTAGGAACACAAGCATTTAGTTAGATACTACTGCACTGTTGGAACTAGGAACACAAGCATTTAGTTAGATATTACTGCACTGTTGGAACTAGGAACACAAGCATTTAGTTAGATACTACTGCACTGTTGGAGCTAGGAACACACGCATTTATTTAGATACTACTGCACTGTTGGAGCTAGGAACACAAGCATTTAGTTAGATACTACTGCACTGTTGGAACTAGGAACACAAGCATTTAGTTAGATACTACTGCACTGTTGGAGCTAGAAACACAAGCATTTAGTTAGATACTACTGCACTGTTGGAGCTAGAAACACATGCATTTAGTTAGATATTACTGCACTGTTGGAGCTAGAAACACAAGCATTTAGTTAGATACTACTGCACTGTTGGAGCTAGGAACACAAGCATTTAGTTAGATACTACTGCACTGTTGGAGCTAGAAACACAAGCATTTAGTTAGATACTACTACACTGTTGGAGCTAGAAACACAAGCATTTAGTTAGATACTACTGCACTGTTGGAGCTAGAAACACAAGCATTTAGTTAGATACTACTGCATTGTTGGAACTAGGAACACAAGCATTTAGTTAGATACTACTGCATTGTTGGAACTAGGAACACAAGCATTTAGTTAGATACTACTGCACTGTTGGAACTAGGAACACAAGCATTTAGTTAGATATTACTGCACTGTTGGAACTAGGAACACAAGCATTTAGTTAGATACTACTGCACTGTTGGAGCTAGGAACACACGCATTTATTTAGATACTACTGCACTGTTGGAGCTAGGAACACAAGCATTTAGTTAGATACTACTGCACTGTTGGAACTAGGAACACAAGCATTTAGTTAGATACTACTGCACTGTTGGAGCTAGAAACACAAGCATTTAGTTAGATACTACTGCACTGTTGGAGCTAGAAACACATGCATTTAGTTAGATATTACTGCACTGTTGGAGCTAGAAACACAAGCATTTAGTTAGATACTACTGCACTGTTGGAGCTAGAAACACAAGCATTAGATATTACTGACTGTTGGAGCTAGGAACACAAGCATTTAGTTAGATACTACTGCACTGTTGGAGCTAGAAACACAAGCATTAGATATTACTGACTGTTGGAGCTAGGAACACAAGCATTTAGTTAGATATTACTGCACTGTTGGAGCTAGAAACACAAGCATTTAGTTAGATACTACTGCACTGTTGGAGCTAGGAACACAAGCATTTAGTTAGATACTACTGCACTGTTGGAGCTAGAAACACAAGCATTTAGTTAGATACTACTACACTGTTGGAGCTAGAAACACAAGCATTTAGTTAGATACTACTGCACTGTTGGAGCTAGAAACACAAGCATTTAGTTAGATACTACTGCATTGTTGGAACTAGGAACACAAGCATTTAGTTAGATACTACTGCATTGTTGGAACTAGGAACACAAGCATTTAGTTAGATACTACTGCACTGTTGGAACTAGGAACACAAGCATTTAGTTAGATATTACTGCACTGTTGGAACTAGGAACACAAGCATTTAGTTAGATACTACTGCACTGTTGGAGCTAGGAACACACGCATTTATTTAGATACTACTGCACTGTTGGAGCTAGGAACACAAGCATTTAGTTAGATACTACTGCACTGTTGGAACTAGGAACACAAGCATTTAGTTAGATACTACTGCACTGTTGGAGCTAGAAACACAAGCATTTAGTTAGATACTACTGCACTGTTGGAGCTAGAAACACATGCATTTAGTTAGATATTACTGCACTGTTGGAGCTAGAAACACAAGCATTTAGTTAGATACTACTGCACTGTTGGAGCTAGAAACACAAGCATTAGATATTACTGACTTTTGGAGCTAGGAACACAAGCATTTAGTTAGATACTACTGCACTGTTGGAGCTAGAAACACAAGCATTAGATATTACTGACTGTTGGAGCTAGGAACACAAGCATTTAGTTAGATACTACTGCACTGTTGGAGCTAGAAACACAAGCATTAGATATTACTGACTGTTGGAGCTAGGAACACAAGCATTTAGTTAGATACTACTGCACTGTTGGAGCTAGGAACACAAGCATTAGATATTACTGACTGTTGGAGCTAGGAACACAAGCATTTAGTTAGATATTACTGTTGGAGCTAGAAACACAAGCATTAGATATTACTGACTGTTGGAGATAGAAACACTAGCATTTAGTTAGATACTACTGCACTGTTGGAGCTAGGAACACAAGCATTTAGTTAGATATTACTGTACTGTTGGAGCTAGAAACACAAGCATTTAGTTAGATACTACTGCACTGTTGGAACTAGGAACACTAGCATTTAGTTAGATATTACTGTACTGTTGGAACTAGGAACACATGCATTTAGCTAGATACTACTGCTCTGTTGGAGCTAGGAACACAAGCATTTAGTTAGATACTACTGCACTGTTGGAGCTAGAAACACAAGCATTTAGTTAGATACTACTGCACTGTTGGAACTAGGAACACAAGCATTTAGTTAGATACTACTGCACTGTTGGAGCTAGAAACACAAGCATTTAGTTAGATACTACTGCACTGTTGGAACTAGGAACACAAGCATTTAGTTAGATACTACTGCACTGTTGGAACTAGGAACACAAGCATTTAGTTAGATACTACTGCACTGTTGGAGCTAGAAATACAAGCATTTAGTTAGATACTACTACACTGTTGGAGCTAGAAACACAAGCATTTAGTTAGATACTACTGCACTGTTGGAGCTAGAAACACAAGCATTTAGTTAGATACTACTGCATTGTTGGAACTAGGAACACAAGCATTTAGTTAGATACTACTGCATTGTTGGAACTAGGAACACAAGCATTTAGTTAGATACTACTGCATTGTTGGAACTAGGAACACAAGCATTTAGTTAGATACTACTGCACTGTTGGAACTAGGAACACAAGCATTTAGTTAGATATTACTGCACTGTTGGAACTAGGAACACAAGCATTTAGTTAGATACTACTGCACTGTTGGAGCTAGGAACACACGCATTTATTTAGATACTACTGCACTGTTGGAGCTAGGAACACAAGCATTTAGTTAGATACTACTGCACTGTTGGAACTAGGAACACAAGCATTTAGTTAGATACTACTGCACTGTTGGAGCTAGAAACACAAGCATTTAGTTAGATACTACTGCACTGTTGGAGCTAGAAACACATGCATTTAGTTAGATATTACTGCACTGTTGGAGCTAGAAACATTAGCATTTAGTTAGATACTACTGCATTGTTGGAACTAGGAACACAAGCATTTAGTTAGATACTACTGCACTGTTGGAACTAGGAACACAAGCATTTAGTTAGATATTACTGCACTGTTGGAACTAGGAACACAAGCATTTAGTTAGATACTACTGCACTGTTGGAGCTAGGAACACACGCATTATTTAGATACTACTGCACTGTTGGAGCTAGGAACACAAGCATTTAGTTAGATACTACTGCACTGTTGGAACTAGGAACACAAGCATTTAGTTAGATACTACTGCACTGTTGGAGCTAGAAACACAAGCATTTAGTTAGATACTACTGCACTGTTGGAGCTAGAAACACATGCATTTAGTTAGATATTACTGCACTGTTGGAGCTAGAAACACAAGCATTTAGTTAGATACTACTGCACTGTTGGAGCTAGAAACACAAGCATTAGATATTACTGACTTTTGGAGCTAGGAACACAAGCATTTAGTTAGATACTACTGCACTGTTGGAGCTAGAAACACAAGCATTAGATATTACTGACTGTTGGAGCTAGGAACACAAGCATTTAGTTAGATACTACTGCACTGTTGGAGCTAGAAACACAAGCATTAGATATTACTGACTGTTGGAGCTAGGAACACAAGCATTTAGTTAGATACTACTGCACTGTTGGAGCTAGGAACACAAGCATTAGATATTACTGACTGTTGGAGCTAGGAACACAAGCATTTAGTTAGATATTACTGTTGGAGCTAGAAACACAAGCATTAGATATTACTGACTGTTGGAGATAGAAACACTAGCATTTAGTTAGATACTACTGCACTGTTGGAGCTAGGAACACAAGCATTTAGTTAGATATTACTGTACTGTTGGAGCTAGAAACACAAGCATTTAGTTAGATACTACTGCACTGTTGGAACTAGGAACACTAGCATTTAGTTAGATATTACTGTACTGTTGGAACTAGGAACACATGCATTTAGCTAGATACTACTGCTCTGTTGGAGCTAGGAACACAAGCATTTAGTTAGATACTACTGCACTGTTGGAGCTAGAAACACAAGCATTTAGTTAGATACTACTGCACTGTTGGAACTAGGAACACAAGCATTTAGTTAGATACTACTGCACTGTTGGAGCTAGAAACACAAGCATTTAGTTAGATACTACTGCACTGTTGGAACTAGGAACACAAGCATTTAGTTAGATACTACTGCACTGTTGGAACTAGGAACACAAGCATTTAGTTAGATACTACTGCACTGTTGGAGCTAGAAATACAAGCATTTAGTTAGATACTACTACACTGTTGGAGCTAGAAACACAAGCATTTAGTTAGATACTACTGCACTGTTGGAGCTAGAAACACAAGCATTTAGTTAGATACTACTGCATTGTTGGAACTAGGAACACAAGCATTTAGTTAGATACTACTGCATTGTTGGAACTAGGAACACAAGCATTTAGTTAGATACTACTGCATTGTTGGAACTAGGAACACAAGCATTTAGTTAGATACTACTGCACTGTTGGAACTAGGAACACAAGCATTTAGTTAGATATTACTGCACTGTTGGAACTAGGAACACAAGCATTTAGTTAGATACTACTGCACTGTTGGAGCTAGGAACACACGCATTTATTTAGATACTACTGCACTGTTGGAGCTAGGAACACAAGCATTTAGTTAGATACTACTGCACTGTTGGAACTAGGAACACAAGCATTTAGTTAGATACTACTGCACTGTTGGAGCTAGAAACACAAGCATTTAGTTAGATACTACTGCACTGTTGGAGCTAGAAACACATGCATTTAGTTAGATATTACTGCACTGTTGGAGCTAGAAACATTAGCATTTAGTTAGATACTACTGCACTGTTGGAGCTAGGAACACAAGCATTTAGTTAGATACTACTGCACTGTTGGAGCTAGAAACACAAGCATTTAGTTAGATACTACTACACTGTTGGAGCTAGAAACACAAGCATTTAGTTAGATACTACTGCACTGTTGGAGCTAGAAACACAAGCATTTAGTTAGATACTACTGCATTGTTGGAACTAGGAACACAAGCATTTAGTTAGATACTACTGCATTGTTGGAACTAGGAACACAAGCATTTAGTTAGATACTACTGCATTGTTGGAACTAGGAACACAAGCATTTAGTTAGATACTACTGCACTGTTGGAACTAGGAACACAAGCATTTAGTTAGATATTACTGCACTGTTGGAACTAGGAACACAAGCATTTAGTTAGATACTACTGCACTGTTGGAGCTAGGAACACACGCATTTATTTAGATACTACTGCACTGTTGGAGCTAGGAACACAAGCATTTAGTTAGATACTACTGCACTGTTGGAACTAGGAACACAAGCATTTAGTTAGATACTACTGCACTGTTGGAGCTAGAAACACAAGCATTTAGTTAGATACTACTGCACTGTTGGAGCTAGAAACACATGCATTTAGTTAGATATTACTGCACTGTTGGAGCTAGAAACACAAGCATTTAGTTAGATACTACTGCACTGTTGGAGCTAGAAACACAAGCATTAGATATTACTGACTGTTGGAGCTAGGAACACAAGCATTTAGTTAGATACTACTGCACTGTTGGAGCTAGAAACACAAGCATTAGATATTACTGACTGTTGGAGCTAGGAACACAAGCATTTAGTTAGATACTACTGCACTGTTGGAGCTAGAAACACAAGCATTAGATATTACTGACTGTTGGAGCTAGGAACACAAGCATTTAGTTAGATACTACTGCACTGTTGGAGCTAGGAACACAAGCATTAGATATTACTGACTGTTGGAGCTAGGAACACAAGCATTTAGTTAGATATTACTGTTGGAGCTAGAAACACAAGCATTAGATATTACTGACTGTTGGAGATAGAAACACTAGCATTTAGTTAGATACTACTGCACTGTTGGAGCTAGGAACACAAGCATTTAGTTAGATATTACTGTACTGTTGGAGCTAGAAACACAAGCATTTAGTTAGATACTACTGTACTGTTGGAACTAGGAACACTAGCATTTAGTTAGATATTACTGTACTGTTGGAACTAGAAATACAAGCATTTAGTTAGATACTACTACACTGTTGGAGCTAGAAACACAAGCATTTAGTTAGATACTACTGCACTGTTGGAGCTAGAAACACAAGCATTTAGTTAGATACTACTGCATTGTTGGAACTAGGAACACAAGCATTTAGTTAGATACTACTGCATTGTTGGAACTAGGAACACAAGCATTTAGTTAGATACTACTGCATTGTTGGAACTAGGAACACAAGCATTTAGTTAGATACTACTGCACTGTTGGAACTAGGAACACAAGCATTTAGTTAGATATTACTGCACTGTTGGAACTAGGAACACAAGCATTTAGTTAGATACTACTGCACTGTTGGAGCTAGGAACACACGCATTTATTTAGATACTACTGCACTGTTGGAGCTAGGAACACAAGCATTTAGTTAGATACTACTGCACTGTTGGAACTAGGAACACAAGCATTTAGTTAGATACTACTGCACTGTTGGAGCTAGAAACACAAGCATTTAGTTAGATACTACTGCACTGTTGGAGCTAGAAACACATGCATTTAGTTAGATATTACTGCACTGTTGGAGCTAGAAACATTAGCATTTAGTTAGATACTACTGCACTGTTGGAGCTAGGAACACAAGCATTTAGTTAGATACTACTGCACTGTTGGAGCTAGAAACACAAGCATTTAGTTAGATACTACTACACTGTTGGAGCTAGAAACACAAGCATTTAGTTAGATACTACTGCACTGTTGGAGCTAGAAACACAAGCATTTAGTTAGATACTACTGCATTGTTGGAACTAGGAACACAAGCATTTAGTTAGATACTACTGCATTGTTGGAACTAGGAACACAAGCATTTAGTTAGATACTACTGCATTGTTGGAACTAGGAACACAAGCATTTAGTTAGATACTACTGCACTGTTGGAACTAGGAACACAAGCATTTAGTTAGATATTACTGCACTGTTGGAACTAGGAACACAAGCATTTAGTTAGATACTACTGCACTGTTGGAGCTAGGAACACACGCATTTATTTAGATACTACTGCACTGTTGGAGCTAGGAACACAAGCATTTAGTTAGATACTACTGCACTGTTGGAACTAGGAACACAAGCATTTAGTTAGATACTACTGCACTGTTGGAGCTAGAAACACAAGCATTTAGTTAGATACTACTGCACTGTTGGAGCTAGAAACACATGCATTTAGTTAGATATTACTGCACTGTTGGAGCTAGAAACACAAGCATTTAGTTAGATACTACTGCACTGTTGGAGCTAGAAACACAAGCATTAGATATTACTGACTGTTGGAGCTAGGAACACAAGCATTTAGTTAGATACTACTGCACTGTTGGAGCTAGAAACACAAGCATTAGATATTACTGACTGTTGGAGCTAGGAACACAAGCATTTAGTTAGATACTACTGCACTGTTGGAGCTAGAAACACAAGCATTAGATATTACTGACTGTTGGAGCTAGGAACACAAGCATTTAGTTAGATACTACTGCACTGTTGGAGCTAGGAACACAAGCATTAGATATTACTGACTGTTGGAGCTAGGAACACAAGCATTTAGTTAGATATTACTGTTGGAGCTAGAAACACAAGCATTAGATATTACTGACTGTTGGAGATAGAAACACTAGCATTTAGTTAGATACTACTGCACTGTTGGAGCTAGGAACACAAGCATTTAGTTAGATATTACTGTACTGTTGGAGCTAGAAACACAAGCATTTAGTTAGATACTACTGTACTGTTGGAACTAGGAACACTAGCATTTAGTTAGATATTACTGTACTGTTGGAACTAGGAACACATGCATTTAGCTAGATACTACTGCTCTGTTGGAGCTAGGAACACAAGCATTTAGTTAGATACTACTGCACTGTTGGAGCTAGAAACACAAGCATTTAGTTAGATACTACTGCACTGTTGGAGCTAGAAACACAAGCATTTAGTTAGATACTACTGCTCTGTTGGAGCTAGGAACACAAGCATTTAGTTAGATACTACTGCACTGTTGGAGCTAGGAACACAAGCATTTAGTTAGATATTACTGTACTGTTGGAGCTAGAAACACAAGCATTTAGTTAGATACTACTGCACTGTTGGAACTAGGAACACTAGCATTTAGCTAGATACTACTGCACTGTTGGAGCTAGGAACACAAGCATTTAGTTAGATACTACTGCACTGTTGGAGCTAGAAACACAAGCATTTAGTTAGATACTACTGCACTGTTGGAGCTAGGAACACACGCATTTATTTAGATACTACTGCACTGTTGGAGCTAGGAACACAAGCATTTAGTTAGATACTACTGCACTGTTGGAACTAGGAACACAAGCATTTAGTTAGATACTACTGCACTGTTGGAGCTAGAAACACAAGCATTTAGTTAGATACTACTGCACTGTTGGAGCTAGAAACACATGCATTTAGTTAGATATTACTGCACTGTTGGAGCTAGAAACATTAGCATTTAGTTAGATACTACTGCACTGTTGGAGCTAGGAACACAAGCATTTAGTTAGATACTACTGCACTGTTGGAACTAGGAACACAAGCATTTAGTTAGATACTACTGCACTGTTGGAGCTAGAAACATAAGCATTTAGTTAGATACTACTGCACTGTTGGAGCTAGGAACACAAGCATTTAGTTAGATACTACTGCACTGTTGGAGCTCGAAACACTAGCATTTAGTTAGATACTACTGCACTGTTGGAGCTAGGAACACAAGCATTTAGTTAGATATTACTGTACTGTTGGAGCTAGAAACACAAGCATTTAGTTAGATACTACTGCACTGTTGGAACTAGGAACACTAGCATTTAGTTAGATATTACTGTACTGTTGGAACTAGGAACACAAGCATTTAGCTAGATACTACTGCACTGTTGGAGCTAGGAACACAAGCATTTAGTTAGATACTACTGCACTGTTGGAGCTAGAAACACAAGCATTTAGTTAGATACTACTGCACTGTTGGAACTAGGAACACAAGCATTTAGTTAGATACTACTGCACTGTTGGAACTAGGAACACAAGCATTTAGTTAGATACTACTGCACTGTTGGAGCTAGAAACACAAGCATTTAGTTAGATACTACTACACTGTTGGAACTAGAAACACAAGCATTTAGTTAGATACTACTGCACTGTTGGAGCTAGAAACACAAGCATTTAGTTAGATACTACTGCATTGTTGGAACTAGGAACACAAGCATTTAGTTAGATACTACTGCATTGTTGGAACTAGGAACACAAGCATTTAGTTAGATACTACTGCATTGTTGGAACTAGGAACACAAGCATTTAGTTAGATACTACTGCACTGTTGGAACTAGGAACACAAGCATTTAGTTAGATATTACTGCACTGTTGGAACTAGGAACACAAGCATTTAGTTAGATACTACTGCACTGTTGGAGCTAGGAACACACGCATTTATTTAGATACTACTGCACTGTTGGAGCTAGGAACACAAGCATTTAGTTAGATACTACTGCACTGTTGGAACTAGGAACACAAGCATTTAGTTAGATACTACTGCACTGTTGGAGCTAGAAACACAAGCATTTAGTTAGATACTACTGCACTGTTGGAGCTAGAAACACATGCATTTAGTTAGATATTACTGCACTGTTGGAGCTAGAAACACAAGCATTTAGTTAGATACTACTGCACTGTTGGAACTAGGAACACAAGCATTTAGTTAGATACTACTGCACTGTTGGAGCTAGAAACACAAGCATTTAGTTAGATACTACTACACTGTTGGAGCTAGAAACACAAGCATTTAGTTAGATACTACTGCACTGTTGGAGCTAGAAACACAAGCATTTAGTTAGATACTACTGCATTGTTGGAACTAGGAACACAAGCATTTAGTTAGATACTACTGCATTGTTGGAACTAGGAACACAAGCATTTAGTTAGATACTACTGCATTGTTGGAACTAGGAACACAAGCATTTAGTTAGATACTACTGCACTGTTGGAACTAGGAACACAAGCATTTAGTTAGATATTACTGCACTGTTGGAACTAGGAACACAAGCATTTAGTTAGATACTACTGCACTGTTGGAGCTAGGAACACAAGCATTTAGTTAGATACTACTGCACTGTTGGAACTAGAAACACAAGCATTTAGTTAGATACTACTGCACTGTTGGAACTAGGAACACAAGCATTTAGTTAGATACTACTGCACTGTTGGAGCTAGGAACACAAGCATTTAGTTGATATTACTGCACTGTTGGAGCTAGAAACACAAGCATTTAGTTAGATACTACTGCACTGTTGGAACTAGGAACACAAGCATTTAGTTAGATACTACTGCACTGTTGGAGCTAGGAACACAAGCATTTAGTTAGATACTACTGCACTGTTGGAACTAGGAACACAAGCATTTAGTTAGATACTACTGCACTGTTGGAGCTAGGAACACAAGCATTTAGTTGATATTACTGCACTGTTGGAGCTAGAAACACAAGCATTTAGTTAGATACTACTGCACTGTTGGAGCTAGAAACACAAGCATTTAGTTAGATACTACTGCACTGTTGGAACTAGGAACACAAGCATTTAGTTAGATACTACTGCACTGTTGGAACTAGGAACACAAGCATTTAGTTAGATACTACTGCACTGTTGGAGCTAGAAACACAAGCATTTAGTTAGATACTACTGCACTGTTGGAACTAGAAACACAAGCATTTAGTTAGATACTACTGCACTGTTGGAACTAGGAACACAAGCATTTAGTTAGATATTACTGCACTGTTGGAGCTAGAAACACAAGCATTTAGTTAGATATTACTGCACTGTTGGAGCTAGGAACACAAGCATTTAGTTAGATATTACTGCACTGTTGGAGCTAGAAACACAAGCATTTCGCTACACCCGCAATAACATCTGTTAAACGTGTATGTGTCAAATAACATTTTGATTAGATTTGAACTCAGTAAAATCATTGAAATTGTTTCTTGTTGCGTTTTATATATATATTCTGTGCTCCGTATATTTATTAGGCAAACGAACTTCAGCAACGTGGAAATTGATTTCGATGATTTGTCCCAGTTGTACCTTGAACCTTTACCTTCTCTGTTTTTCCCAGAGAACAGAGAGGACATGTTGAGTCCCACCAACAACAAACTGACAGATGTGTTGGAGGAGGCTAACAAACTGTTTGCAGAAGGTATGATAGGATCTGTCAAACTCTTTGCATTGCATCCTTACGTTGAAATCATAGTCAGATAGGCAAAAGTAGGGGGGGGGGGGGTAGCTCTCACGAATCTAGTAATGTCTGAGTGAGTGATTATTACAGGGAAGGAAGTAGTTTTAAAGTTGTTAATATCTCAATCTAATATCCTCACTCTTTTCTTTGTCTTCACCCTCATGTTTTGTCCTCTCTCAGTCCGTCAGGCCCGCGAAGCAGCTCTCGACGCTCAGCTCCTGGTGCTGGCTACAGACCTGGGGAAGGAGAAGGCCACCCAGCTACACGCTGAGGGATCAGCCTTCGATCCCTCAGCCTTCGCCGAACACCTGGTAAGTAGGAGGGAGGATGGGACTGGGAGGAAGTGGAGGTAGAGGAGAAGAGGGTGGGGAAGGAGAAAGGGAAGGAGAGGGAGGTAGGGAAGGAGGAGGAGGGCAAGGAGAGAGAGGAGGGCAAGGAGAGGATTGTGGGTGGTGGTGAAGGCTAACGTTTATCAGATTGCTAACTCTTTATCCTTTGTGTTCTTATTGGTCCACCCAGTTGTCGTTCATGGGTTTGAATCGCCTGGAGGATGAAGATGAGGAGGAGGAGGGTGGTGGTGCGAGCGGTGGCTACCTCCCCCAGGACGCGTGGCAGAGGGTGGCTACTAGAGCTCAACGCTGCTTCAGGACTGCTCCCTCCTTCCACTACATGTGAGTAGAGGAGAGCAGAAGGTGGCTAATAGTCAGCATGTTTGAGGGGGATCAGTTGAATCGCTAATATTAAATAATGTTATTTAAGATACAGGGTGATTTGTAACGTTCTAGATCAGGCATTCCGTACAGTCTGTTTGCAATGTAGTCCAACGCAGACTTCATCCACCTCACCAGACATCATCCTCCACCTCGCTCCACCTCACTTCATCCACCTCACTTCATCCACCTCACCAGACATCATCCTCCAACTCTTTGGGGGCAAAGGTGACCACTCACCAAATATGCTCAGAGAAAATGTGTACTGAACCAAAAATATTACAGTTCAGGAAATCAGGAAATCAGTGAATTGAAATAAATAAATTAGGCCCTAATCTATGGATTTCACGATTGGAAATACAGATATGCATTTGTTGGTCACAGATACCTTTAAAAAAATGGTGTCGTGGAAATGTCCTCTATTTACCAAATCATGAGAGCAAACCACACACAAGTCAGAGTTAGTTATCAACGTCCATCTTTAATTATATAAGCTCTATAGCATTTTGACTTTCAACAGTTCAGTATCTCTAATGAAAAGTTGAGAGTCCCCCCACAATGGCAAAATGGGATCCTTTATAGCAAAGATCACACATAGTCAGACAGCATATACATAATTCATCGTTCAGCTTTGTCTCCTTTCCCAAACCCCAGAACCATAAACCAAATCCTCCATATCAACAGGCATATATCAAATTGTCATTTAGATACAACCCACTCTAAATACAAACTCCTGGACAAACTCACGGAGAGGAGAATGAGGCTATAGGTTAAGATAGAAACAACATTAGAGGGAGCATAGAATGATTCCAGACACTGCCACCCTCCTTTCTCCACTGGGAAAAGTAGGGAGTAAAAGATATGTTTACACATGATGACACTTTGACCTCTCCCCTCTCTCAGCGGCCCAAGCAACTTAGTCTTGACATAGAACAGATAACTGCAACCTCGCCACAGTATTATACAAAAATACCATTCTGATGGGAAGTAACTTACACACATTAGATGAATATAAAACATCATACATATGTTACCAACATATTCTGAATCTTCCCTAACAATGGGCCTCAGTATTTCTTCACTGTATTTTTTTTTGCATTCAAATTGCCATCTATAAAATGCAATTGTGTTCGTTGTGCCTGCCCATACCATAACCCCACCATGGGGCCCTCTGCTCACAACGTTGACATCAGTAAACACCATACCATAACCCCACCATGGGGCCCTCTGCTCACAACGTTGACATCAGTAAACACCATACCATAACCCCACCATGGGGCCCTCTGTTCACAAAGTTGACATCAGTAAACACCATACCATAACCCCACCTCCACCATGGGAACTCTGTTCACAACGTTGACATCAGTAAACACCATACCATAACCCCACCATGGGGCACTCTGTTCACAACGTTGACATCAGTAAACACCATACCATAACCCCACCATGGGGCACTCTGTTCACAACGTTGACATCAGTAAACACCATACCATAACCCCACCATGGGGCACTCTGTTCACAACGATGACATCAGTAAACACCATACCATAACCCCACCGCCACCATGGGGCACTCTGTTCACAACGTTGACATCAGTAAACACCATACCATAACCCCACCATGGGGCACTCTGTTCACAACGTTGACATCAGTAAACACCATACCATAACCCCACCGCCACCATGGGGCACTCTGTTCACAACGTTGACATCAGTAAACACCATACCATAACCCCACCGCCACCATGGGGCACTCTGTTCACAACGTTGACATCAGTAAACACCATACCATAACCCCACCGCCACCATGGGGCACTCTGTTCACAACGTTGACATCAGTAAACACCATACCATAACCCCACCATGGGGCACTCTGTTCACAACGTTGACATCAGTAAACACCATACCATAACCCCACCTCCACCATGGGGCCCTCTGTTCACAACGTTGACATCAGTAAACACCATACCATAACCCCACCGCCACCATGGGGCACTCTGTTCACAACGTTGACATCAGTAAACACCATACCATAACCCCACCGCCACCATGGGGCACTCTGTTCACAACGTTGACATCAGTAAACACCATACCATAACCCCACCATGGGGCACTCTGTTCACAACGTTGACATCAGTAAACACCATACCATAACCCCACCTCCACCATGGGGCCCTCTGTTCACAACGTTGACATCAGTAAACACCATACCATAACCCCACCGCCACCATGGGGCACTCTGTTCACAACGTTGACATCAGTAAACACCATACCATAACCCCACCTCCACCATGGGGCACTCTGTTCACAACGATGACATCAGTAAACACCATACCATAACCCCACCATGGGGCACTCTGTTCACAACGATGACATCAGCAAACACCATACCATAACCCCACCTCCACCATGGGGCACTCTGTTCACAACGTTGACATCAGCAAAACGCTCGTCCACATGACGCCATTCAGTTGGACATAATTGCAAATTCTCTAAAACGATGTTGGAGGTGGCTTATGGTAGAGAAATGAACATTCAATTCTATGGCAAAAGCTCTGGTGGATATTCCTGCAGTCAGCGTGCCAATTGAACGCTCCCTCAAAACTTGAGACATCTGTGGCATTGTGTTGTGTGACAAAACGTAACATTTTAGTGGCTTTTATTTTCCCCAGGACAAGGTGCGCCTGAGTAATGATCACGCTGTTTAATCAGCTTCTTGATATGCCTCACCTGTCAAGTGGATGGATTATCTTAGCAAAGGAGAAATGCTCACTAACAGGGATCTAAACTAATTGGTGCACAAACATTTGAGAGAAATCAGCTTTTTGTGCATACGGAACATTTCTGGGATCTTTTATTTCAGCTCATGAAACATGGGACCAACACTTTACATGTTGTGTTTATATTTAGTTTAGTGCGTAACCGTCTCTGACTGTCCCTGTGTGTGTCTCTACCAGGATGGGATCGTTCCTGGCTGAGTTGCCTCCGCCTCGCCAGAGAGTAGAGAGACAGAGGAAAGTTCCCGGGAGGGAAGCCAAGAGGATCATGCCCACTCAGGTCTCCGCTTTAACACTGACCCCAACCTGACTGAACTGTAGGAGTCTCCCCCTTTTTCATACTGTTATTTGACCCCAACCTGTATTCTCCTGTCACATTGTCTTTTCAAGGTTCCAGGGAGAGAAATTAAGCTAGCCCGCTAGCCTGAGGCTAGTACCGTTCAGACCGAGCTAGTAGAAAATATCTCATAGCTCTGATCTTAGACTTGGGATCTACTAGCCTGGCTGGCCAGTGCACAAAATCCTTAAATTCTAGTGGATGACCAGCCCAGCCCAGTACAGTTTGGCTTGGCTTGGCTTGACTTGGCTTGGCTTGGCTCGACCCTTCTCTGTTTTACATAAAGTTACTCTTTGTTAAGAGGATCAGTTTGATCAGCGATCAGCCTGAATGTACAGTAACAATCAACAGTTAGGACACACCAACTCATTCCAGGGTTTTTCTTAATTATTATTATTTATTTTTTTACATTTTTCTACATTGTAGAATAATAGTGAAGACAGAAAAACTATGAAAAAACACACAATCATGTAGTAACCAAAATAAAGTGTTAAACAAATTATAATATATTTTATATTTGCGATTCTTTAAAATAGCTATCCTTTGCCTTGATGTCAGCTTAGCACATGCTTGGCATTCTCTTAACCAACCTCACGAGAGTCAACAGGAATGCATTTCAATTAACAGATGTGACTTGTTAAAAGTGAATGTGTGGAATTTCTTTCCTTCTTAATGCATTTGAGCCAATCAGTTGTGTTGTGACAAGGTAGGGGTGGTAAACAGAAGATAAAAGACCAAGTCCATATTATGGCAAGAACAGCTCAAATAAGCAAAGAGAAACGACATTCCATCATTACTTTAAGACTTGAAGGTCAGTCAATCCGGAATATTTCAAGAATGTTTCTTCAAGTGCAGTCGCAAAAACCATCAAGTGCTGTGATGAAACTGTCTCTCGTGAGGACCGCCACAAGAAAGGAAGACCCAGAGTTACCTCTGCTGCAGAGGATAAGTTCATTAGAGTTAACTGTCTCTCATGAGGACCACCACAAGAAAGGAAGACCCAGAGTTACCTCTGCTGCAGAGGATACATTCATTAAAGTTAACTGCACCTCAGATTGGAAGGAAAGAGGGAAATAAATACATTCTTCACAGAGTTCAATCATTAGTTAACTGCACCTCAGATTGCAGTTAAAGTAACAGACACATCTCAACTGACGGTGTGAATCAGGCCTTCATGGTCGAATTGCTGCAAAGAAACCACTACTAAAGGACACCAATAAGAAGAAGAGACTTGCTTGGGCCAAGAAACATGAGAAATGGACATTAGATCAGTGGAAATCTGTCCTTTGGTCTGATGAGTCCAAATATGAGATTTTTGGTTTCAACCACTGTGTCGTTGTGAGACAGAGTAGGTGAATGGATGATCTCCGCAATGTGTGGTTCCCAATATGAAGCATGGAGGATAAGGTGGTGTGATGGTGCTTTGCTGGTAACACTGTCAGTGATTTATTTAGAATTCAAGGTACACTTAACCAGCATGGCTACCACAGCACTCTGCAGCGATACACCATCCCATCTGGTTTGCGCTTAGTGGGACTATCATTTGTTTTTCAACAGGACAATCACCCAACACACCTCCAGGCTGTGTAAGGGCTATTTGACCAAGAAGGACAGTGATGGAGTGCTGCATCAGATGACCTGGCCTCCAAAATCCCCCGACCTCAACCAAATTGAGATGGTTTGGGATGAGTTGGACCGAATAGAGTGAAGGAAAAGCAGCCAAAAAGTGCTCAGCATATGTGGGAAGTCCTTCAAGAATGTTGGAAAAGCATTCCAGGTGAAGCTGGTTGAGAGAATGCCAAGAGTGTGTATAAAGCTGTCATCAAGGCAAAGGGTGGCTACTTTGAAGAATCTCAAAATTTAAGTTTAATCTCAAAGTTTAACACTTTTTTGGTTACTACATGATTCCATGTGATATTTCATAGTTGTGATGTCTTCACTATTATTCTACAATGTAGAAAATAGTAAAATGATTGAAAAACCCTGGAATGAGAAGGTGTGTCCAAACCTTTGACTGGTACTGTATGTGCTTAATATTTCTGTCACAATGGGGACTGTGTTTCTCTTTTGAAAAATATATTTATTTGTATTTAAAAAAAATGTTATGTTACCCCCTTTTTCTCCCCAATTTTGTGGTTTCCAATTGTTAGTAGCTACTATCTTGTCTCATCGCTACAACTCCTGTACGGGCTCGGGAGAGACGAAGGTCGAGAGCCATGCGTCCTCCGAAACACAACCCAACAAAGCCGCACTGCTTCTTAACACAGCGCGCATCCAAACCCTCCCTAACCCGGACGACGCTAGGCCAATTGTGCGTCGCCCCATGCACCTCCCGGTCGCGGCCGGCTGCGACAGAGCCTGAGCTCGAACCCAGAGTCTCTGGTGGCACAGCTAGCACTGCGATGTAGTGCCTTAGACCACTGCGCCACCCGGGAGGCCCCTGAAAAATATTTTTTACCTCAACGAGACTAACTTAAATAAATTAATAAATATTTGATGTTATTGCCTGTTCCAGTTGAGGAGGATGGAGGAGTCTCACCAGGAAGCTACAGAGAAGGAGGTAGAGAGGATTCTGGGATACCTGCAGGGCTACTTCAACGACGACCGTGAGTCATGACTGTCTAATAATAATACATTATATTTAAATAGCGGTTTTCAAGGACTGTCTCTTTACAATTGTATAAAGGAAAACACAAGACAACAGGACTAAACAGAAAGGAATGAAAAAAGATTAAACCGATTAGGGCTCAAGGAAAATAAAGGTTGTGATGACTCTGACTCTAGCTATGACCATGACTCTGACTCTAGCTATGACTCTGACTATGACTCTAGCTATGACTATGACTCTGACTCTAGCTATGACTCTGACTCTAGCTATGACTCTAGCTCTGACCATGACTCTGACTCTAGCTATGACTATGACTCTGACTCTAGCTATGACTCTAGCTATGACTCGGACTCTAGCTATGACTCGGACTCTAGCTATGACTCTAGCTCTGACCATGACTCTGACTCTAGCTATGACTCTGAGTCTAGTTATGACTCTAGCTATGACTATGACTCTGACTCTAGCTATGACTCGGACTCTAGCTATGACTATGACTCTGACTCTAGCTATGACCTTGGATCCTCTACTCCAGGTATTCCCAAACTGTGGTAGGGTGCAGTTTCTCTACCATAATTTTTTAAACAAAAAAAACTAAAACATTTTTCAAACAGTCCATTTATATTTTCCAACGGGGCTACACATTTGGGTGAGGTTTTTTTCTCGCCTCAGTAGCCTCGTTTCACTGCCCAAAATAAAATGAAACCATCTAGTGTTCAGTGAAATAACAACACAATGTCAAATACAGGAAGCCTAGTCACATATTTAACATCCAATCACATTAACCGTTACTCATCCAATCACATTAACCGTTACTCATCCAATCACATTAACCGTTACTCATCCAATCACATTAACCGTTACTCATCCAATCACATTAACCGTTACTCATCCAATCACATTAACCGTTACTCATCCAATCACATTAACCGTTACTCATCCAATCACATTAACCGTTACTCATCCAATCACATTAACCATTACTCATCCAATCACATTAACCGTTACTCATCCAATCACATTAACCGTTGGTCTCTCACAGGAAACCTTCATTTAGAAATGAAACATGACCATTTGAAAAATAAGCCACAGGAGTTTGAGTGAGAATAGACTGTAGAGTGGTAAGACATGTATAAAAGCAACAGATACCATTAATAAGAAGGTTCTAGAAGCATCTTATATGGTGAGCTACCGAGTGGCTAGGACAGGCAAGCCCCATACTATTGTGGAGGAGTGGCTAGGACAGGCAAGCCCCATACTATTGTGGAGGAGTGGCTAGGACAGACAAGCCCCATACTATTGTGGAGGAGTGGCTAGGACAGGCAAGCACCATACTATTGTGGAGGACTGGCTAGGACAGACAAGCACCATACTATTGTGGAGGAGTGGCTAGGACAGACAAGCCCCATACTATTGTGGAGGACTGGCCAGGACAGGCAAGCCCCATACTATTGTGGAGGACTGGCTAGAACAGGCAAGCCCCATACTATTGTGGAGGACTGGCTAGGACAGACAAGCACCATACTATTGTGGAGGAGTGGCTAGAACAGGCAAGCCCCATACTATTGTAGAGGAGTGGCTAGGACAGGCAAGCCCCATACTATTGTGGAGGAGTGGCTAGGACAGGCAAGCCCCATACTATTGTGGAGGAGTGGCTAGAACAGGCAAGCACCATACTATTGTGGAGGAGTGGCTAGGACAGGCAAGCACCATACTATTGTGGAGGAGTGGCTAGGACAGGCAAGCCCCATACTATTGTGGAGGAGTGGCTAGGACAGACAAGCCCCATACTATTGTGGAGGAGTGGCTAGGACAGGCAAGACCCATACTATTGTAGAGGACTTAATTCTTCCTGCTGCCGTGGATAAGGCTGGGACAGACAAGCCCCATACTATTGTAGAGGACTTTATTCTTCCTGCTGCCGTGGATATGGCTGGGACAGACAAGCACCATACTATTGTGGAGGACTGGCTAGGACAGACAAGCACCATACTATTGTGGAGGACTGGGTAGGACAGACAAGCACCATACTATTGTGGAGGAGTGGGGAGGACAGACAAGCACCATACTATTGTGGAGGACTGGCTAGGACAGACAAGCACCATACTATTGTGGAGGACTGGCTAGGACAGACAAGCACCATACTATTGTGGAGGAGTGGCGAGGACAGACAAGCCCCATACTATTGTAGAGGACTTTATTCTTCCTGCTGCCGTGGATAAGGCTGGGACAATGCTGGGGGAAAAGGACAAAAAACTATACAGACAATGACTTCATCAAACAACACTGTTTCCTGATGCATCAGTGACATGGCAGGAGATGCTTTGAAACCATTTCTGATTCACATACAAGCCAGTGAATTATATGCGTTACAGCTGGATGAGTCAACAGACGTGGAGGGCCTGGGACAGCTCCTGATATATGTCTGTTACAGCTGGATGAGTCAACAGACGTGGTGGGCCTGGCACAGCTCCTGGTATATGTCTGTTACAGCTGGATGAGTCAACAGACGTGGCCTGGCACAGCTCCTGGTATATGTCTGTTACAGCTGGATGAGTCAACAGGTCCTGGCACAGCTCCTGGTATATGTCTGTTACGTTTATGGGAGGTCTATTAAGGTAGACATCCTCTTCTGCAAACCACTGGAAACCAGGACAACAGGAGAGGATATTTCTAAAGTACTGGACAGCTTTGTGACATCAAATGGACTTTGGTGGTCAACATGTGTTGGTATCTGTACTGATGGTGCAAAAGCCATGACTGCAGCATCCACCTAGAGGCTCTTGGGTCCACTGCAGCATCCACCGAGAGGCTCTTGGGTACACTGCAGCATCCACCGAGAGGCTCTTGGGTACACTGCAGCATCCACCGAGAGGCTCTTGGGTCCACTGCAGCATCCACCTAGAGGCTCTTGGGTACACTGCAGCATCCACCGAGAGGCTCTTGGGTACACTGCAGCATCCACCGAGAGGCTCTTGGGTACACTGCAGCATCCACCTAGAGGCTCTTGGGGACACTGCAGCATCCACCAGGAGGCTCTTGGGTACACTGCAGCAACCACCTAGAGGCTCTTGGGTACACTGCAGCATCCACCGAGAGGCTCTTGGGTACACTGCAGCATCCACTGAGAGGCTCTTGGGTACACTGCAGCATCCACCAAGAGGCTCTTGGGTACACTGCAGCATCCACCAAGAGGCTCTTGGGTACACTGCAGCATCCACCAAGAGGCTCTTGGGTACACTGCAGCATCCACCAAGAGGCTCTTGCTGCCAAGGGAATGCCTGACAGGTTGAAAGACGTTTTGGACACTACAGTGAAAATGGTTAACTTTGTTAAAGCAAGGCCCCTGAACTCTCGTATATTTTTTACATTATGCAATGATATGGGCAGCGACCATGTAACGCTTTTACAACATACAGAAGAGCGCTGGTTATCAAGGGGCAAAATATTGACACATTTTTTGAATTGAGAGACGAGCTTAAAGTTTACTTTACTGACCATAAGGTTCACTTGTCTGACCCTCTTGCATGATGATGAGTTTCTCACACGACTGGCCAAATCTGGGTGATGTTTTTTTCTCACCTGAATGATCTGACTCTAGCATAACAGGGACTCTTCACAACTATATTCAATGTGCGGGACACAATTGAGGCTATGATTAAGAAGTTGGAGCTCTTCTCTGTTTGCATTAACAAGGAAAACACACAGGTTTTTCCATCATCGTATGATTTTTGTTGTTGTCCGCAAATGAACTCAAGTTTACGGACAGATGTCAGATGTGACCTCCGTGGCAAAAAGTGTTACAAAATATGTTATATGAACTTTGTTGTAGATGTTAAATTAGACGTTAAATGATTTGATATTAGTTGGTTAAAGAGCTATTTGTCATGTGTCTCTCTCCTCTTGTATCTCCAGCAACATCTCCCATCTCCTACTATGAGTTTGTCATAGACCCCACCTCCTTCTCCCGCTCGGTGGAGAACATCTTCCACACCTCCTTCCTGGTCAGGGTGAGTGGTACATGTTGGATACTTCAGATCAATATATCGGCACCTTTTTTTTTACATGATTCACTATTTATTGTAAAATAACTTTTAATTGTGTATTTGTTTGATTTACAACTGCACAGGACCGAAGGAAAAAAAATTGTAATCAAAACTGATACTTAGATGTAAAATGAATTTGGTTGGAGGTAAGGGATTCTTGTTTGTATTGTTTATCTTACATGTATAAGGTGCCAACATTCAACCAGTTTTTAAAAAGAAACAAACGGAATATTCTACTCCACTGCACTCTATTGTAAAGTGCAAGGGTGACAGTATATTGACTGCATCTGTAGGTACTACCTACCGGGGCGGCAGGGTAGCCTAGTGGTTAGAGCGTTGGAATAGTAACCGAAAGGTTGCAAGTTCAAATCCACGAGCTGACAAGATACAAATCTATCGTTCTTCCCCTGTACAAGGCAGTTAACCCACTGTTCCTAGGCTGTCATTGAAAATAAGAATTTGTTCTTAACTGACTTGCCTAGTTAAATAAAGGTAATATATATATTTAGTTCCTAGTCTGTCATTGAACATAAGAATTAACCCACTAGGCCGTCATTGAAAATAAGAATTTGTTCCCAACTGACTAGTTAAATGAAGGTAAAATATAAACATTTAAAAAATATGTCCCTAATTGTGTCTGTAGGCAGTAGCTACGTAGATATGAAAAGACGACTCTCCTTAAGCTTGTTGTCTGTAGGTAGTAGCTAGCTACCGTAGATATGAAAAGACGACTCCCCTGAAGCTTGTTGTCTGTAGGTAGTAGCTAGCTACGTAGATATGAAAAGACGACTCTCCTTAAGCTTGTTGTCTGTAGGTAGTAGCTAGCTACCGTAGATATGAAAAGACGACTCCCCTGAAGCTTGTTTATCGTAGAGCAGAACAACCCCATTTCCATGTTGGTGACATTTAGTTTTGTAGCTCCAGCGGTTCAGTCCGTGGAAGACGTCTTGGAAATGAGGGCGTCCGATAGAGAGTTCAGACGACTGCCGTAAAGCTTGTGGATGGCGTGCAGCCCAACAAACAACACCGTTGTGTTCACAGGAGTCTCGTATTTCTAAGGTGGTGACTTATTAGTGTGTATATTATTTTTTGTCGGGATCTTCTCCTGTCCACTGTCGCAAGTCCCATCTTACGGAAAAGAAGCAAACTTTTTAGAGGGGATTGAGCTGCAGCTGCTACAAGAAACACAGGTTACGTACATAACCGCGGTTACGTGTGCTATTGCATCACTCCAATATGGTATCCTTCCGCACAGGCAGGAAACACTCGTCAGTCGCGTCTACCGGGTAGTGCTGCGGTCGACCGCCTTTAAAAGCTGCTGCCGCGGCACTACTTCCTTTATCGAGGCACCGTAGATCACTGACAAAGACGATTGGAGTGATCGAATAGCTCACAAAGCCGTGGTTACATACACTATTTATACAAAAGTATGTGGACACACCTTTAAATTAGTGGATTTGGCTATTTTCAGCCACATTTTGCTGACAGGTGTATAAAATCGAGCACATAGCCATGTAATCTCCATAGACAACTATTGGCAATAGAATGGCCTTACTGAAGAGCTCAGTGACTTTCAGTTTGTCAAATGTCTGCCCTGCTAGAGCTGCTCCCGGTCAACTGTTAGGGACGTTATTGTGAAGTGGAAACGTCTAGGAGCAACAACGGCTCAGCCGTGAAGTGGTAGGACACACAAGCTCTAAGAATGGGACAGACGAGTGCTGAAGAGTGTAAAAAATGATCAAACTGCCTCTGGAAGCAACGTCAGCACAAGAACTGTTTGTCTGGAGCTTCATGAAATGGGTTTCCATGGCCGAGCAGCTGCACACAAGCCTAAGACCACCATGCGCAATGACAAGTGTCGGCTGGAGTGGAGTAAAGTTCGCCGCCATTGGACTCTGGAGCAGTGGAAGCGTGTTCTCTGGAGTGATGAATCACGCTTCACCATCTGGCAGTCTGACGGACGAATCTGGGTTTGGCAGATGCCAGGAGATCGCTACCTGCCCCAATGCATAGTGTCAACTGTAAAGTTTGGTGGATAAGGAATAATGGTCTTGGGCTGTTTTTCATTGGTTCAGGCCCCTTAGTTCCAGTGAAGGGAAATCTTAACTCTACAGCAACTCTACAGATTCTGTGCTTCCAACTTTAAGGCAACAGTTTGAGGAAGGACCTTTCCTGTTTCAGCATGACAACGCCCCCGAACACAAAGCGAGTTCCATACAGAAATGGTTTGTTGAGATCAGTGTGAAAGACTTGACTGTCCTGCACAGAGCCTTGACCTCAACCCCCCTGACCTCAACCCCCCTGACCTCAACCCCCCTGACCTCAACCCCATCGAACACCTTTAGGATGAATTGGAACACCGACTGCGAGCCAGGCCTTAATCGCCCAACATCAGTGCCCGATCTCACTAATGATCTTGTGGCTGAATGGAAGCAAGTCCCCCTGCAGCAATGTCCCACCATCTAGTGGAAAGCCTTCCCAGAAGAGTGGAGGCTGTTATAGCAGCAATGTTCCACCATCTAGTGGAAAGCCTTCCCAGAAGAGTGGAGGCTGTTATAGCAGCAATGTTCCAACATCTAGTGGAAAGCCTTCCCAGAAGAGAGGAGGCTGTTATAGCAGCAATGTTCCTACATCTAGTGGAAAGCCTTCCCAGAAGAGTGGAGGCTGTTATAGCAGCAATGTTCCAACATCTAGTGGAAGCAGCAATATTCCAACATCTAGTGGAAAGCCTTCCCAGAAGAATGGAGGAAGCTGTTTTCACAGCAAAATGGGGGTACCAACTCCATATTAATGCCCATGATTTTAGAATGAGCCGTTCGACGAGCAGGTTTCCACATACGTTTGGTCATGTAGTGTATTATTCTACCTATGATAGGAGGTAGCAGCCGCTAACACCTCTCCTGTCTCTTCTCTTATTGGTGGATTTTGATGGCGTTTGTCAGGATGGTGTGGCGAGGATGTACCTGGACCACGATAAACTTCCTTGTATCGGTGAGAAAACAACCCATGATATGTGTAGCTGGTTTTGGAGATCATTTTTCACTGGGCTTTACTGTTGCTGTTCTTCTTGGGTCATTCATGTTATCTTGTGGGTTCCGGTCCGTGTGTCTGTCTGTGTGTCTGTCTGTGTGTGTGTCTGTGTCTCTCTCTGTGTCTGTCTGTGTGTGTGACTGTGTGTGTGTCTGTGTCTCTCTCTGTGTGTGTCTCTGTGTGTGTGTGTCTGTGTGTGTCTGTGTGTGTGTCTGTGTGTGTCTGTGTGTGTATCTGTGTGTGTCTGTGTGTCTATCTGTGTGTCTATCTGTGTGTGTCTCTGTGTGTGACTGTGTGTGTGTGACTGTGTGTGTGTGTCTGTGTGTCTCTGTGTGTCTCTGTGTGTCTCTCTCTGTGTGTGTGTGTGTGTGTGTGTGTGTGTATCTGTGTGTGTGTGTATCTGTGTGTGTCTGTGTGAGACAGCTCCTGTAGAAGAAGGGGAGGTGGAGGCTGGTGGAACATCCAGCAGACAGCAGTGTGTCATCTCTATCAGCCCCAAGAGTTGGAAGGTATGACACACACACACATAAATACTACAGATACACACACTACACACACACACACACACATAAATACTACAGATACACACACTACACACACACACACACACATACACTACACACACATACACACCCACATATACTACACACAACACACACACACACACACACACACACACACACACACACACACACACACACACACACACACACACACACACACACACATACACGGGTAGATAACAGAGTCTATACAGGCACATAACACAGAGTCTATACAGAGTCATAACACAGAGTCTATACAGGTACATAACACAGAGTCTATACAGGTACATAACACAGAGTCTATACAGGTACATAACACAGAGTCTATACAGGTACATAACACAGAGTCTATACAGGTACATAACACAGAGTCTATACAGGTACATAACACAGAGTCTATACAGGTACATAACACAGAGTCATAACACAGAGTCTATACAGGTACATAACACAGAGTCTATACAGGTACATAACACAGAGTCTATACAGGTACATAACACAGAGTCTATACAGGTACATAACACAGAGTCTATACAGGTACATAACACAGAGTCTATACAGGTACATAACACAGAGTCTATACAGGTACATAACACAGAGTCATAACACAGCGTCTATACAGGTACATAACACAGAGTCTATACAGGTACATAACACAGAGTCTATACAGGTACATAACACAGAGTCATAACACAGCGTCTATACAGGTACATAACACAGAGTCATAACACAGAGTCTATACAGGTACATAACACAGAGTCATAACACAGAGTCTATACAGGTACATAACACAGAGTCTATACAGGTACATAACACAGAGTCTATACAGGTACATAACACAGAGTCATAACACAGCGTCTATACAGGTACATAACACAGAGTCTATACAGGTACATAACACAGAGTCTATACAGGTACATAACACAGAGTCATAACACAGCGTCTATACAGGTACATAACACAGAGTCATAACACAGCGTCTATACAGGTACATAACACAGAGTCATAACACAGAGTCTATACAGGCACATAACACAGAGTCTATACAGGTACATAACACAGAGTCATAACACAGAGTCTATACAGGTACATAACACAGAGTATATACAGGTACATAACACAGAGTCTATACGGGTACATAACACAGAGTCTATACAGGTACATAACACAGAGTCATAACACAGCGTCTATACAGGTACATAACACAGAGTCTATACAGGTACATAACACAGAGTCTATACAGGTACATAACACAGCGTCTATACAGGTACATAACACAGAGTCTATACAGGTACATAACACAGAGTCATAACACAGAGTCTATACAGGTACATAACACAGAGTCTATACAGGTACATAACACAGAGTCTGTACAGGAGTTGATTGTAATTGTTGTTGTTGATGATGATGATGATGATGATGATGTATCACAGAGCTGAACTGTATTTTCTTCTGTTCTGAGTTTGTTGTCGTTGATGTTTTCTTCTGTTCTGAGTTTGTTGTCATTGATGTTTTCTTCTGTTCTGAGTTGGTTGTCGTTGATGTTTTCTTCTGTTCTGAGTTGGTTGTCGTTGATATTTTCTTCTGTTCTGAGTTTGTTGTCGTTGATGTTTTCTTCTGTTCTGTCTCTCTCCGTAGGAGATAATTGAGGTCTTTAGTATCAGCGAGCCTCTGATCCACCCTCCCAGCACACAGCACACAGAATGATACTGCTCCTTTTTAAAACATCATCATCTTGTTGCCTTTACCTCTAGCTGTAAATATATATAAATATATTATATAAATATACATTTTCTCTAAATAGTTGTTGTTCACAATTTTTAAATTCATGACATTTATTTGATTAAAAAGAGAGAACCGAACTCAGTGATTTGTTGTCATTTTTTTTTACTTCAAGGAAGCGAAGAAAGCTTGTATATCCACGTGACTGAGGGTAGATTGCCTCTGCGTTGTGTTTTGATTAGACTTACCTATAACCATAGGATCAGGGTTGGTGATATTGTATTCTCTGATAATGACAGGAAAATCTTCTATGAACAAATGCCATGCTGCCTTTATACACACAGTGTTTTGTCCTATATTTGTATTTCATGTTTCATCCTCCGTCCCCGCAGGAGGCCTTTTGCCTTTTGGTAGGCCGTCATTGTAAATAAGAATTTGTTCTTAAATTACTTGCCTAGTTAAATAAAGGTTAAATATATAAACAATTCTGCAAAGTACACCCCACCCACCCCCCATTTAAAAATATATATTAACAATAAAACAGGACATGCTAGCCCAATGACGACATGTAGCCTACAGTAGAAAGTGAAGTAGCTAGCTAGCATGTACAGCATTCAATAATGCAAAAGGTCCATAAAAGTATATAAATGACTGATATTTAAAGATGTTACGGTATACTGATGGGAGACCCGATTACACCCAGTAGAAATGTTTGAACATATAGGATTGGTTTACAGTAACCTACCTCTTCCACATAGACTAGAATGGTGTTAATCGCTGTCCGTTGGGATTCCAACCGCCGATAAACCCCAAAGAAAAGGAATCTGTCTTTTTGTCCCTGAGCATGGCAACCCACTGTTCCCTGGGCGCCGATGACGTGGAAGTTGATTAATTTGCAAATAAATTCATAAAAAATCCTACAACATGATTTTCTGGATTTTTTTTCTCATTTTGTCTGTCATAGTTGAAGTGTACCTATGATGAAAATTACAGGCCTCTCTCATCTTTTTAAGTGGGAGAACTTGCACAATAGGTGGCTGGCTAAATACTTTTTTGCCCCACTGTATATTATTATTAGTGCCCTGGTCCTATAAGAACTCTTTGTCACTTCCCACGAGCCGGGTTGTGACGACAACTCATTCCTATGTTTAATAAATGTATCGTATAGTGTGTGTGTGGCAGGCTTACAATGATGGTGAAAAACAACATTTGAGAGTGACTGACCCTGGTGCTAGAGGGGGTACAGCTGACCCTGGTGCTAGTAGAGGGGGTACAGGTGACCCTGGTGCTAGAGGGGGTACAGCTGACCCTGGTGCTAGAGGGGGTACAGCTGACCCTGGTGCTAGAGGGGGTACAGCTGACCCTGGTGCTAGAGGGGGTACAGCTGACCCTAGTGCTAGAGGGGGTACAGCTGACCCTGGTGCTAGAGGAGGTACAGCTGACCCTGGTGCTAGAGAGGGTACAGCTGACCCTGGTGCTAGAGAGGGTACAGATGACCCTGGTGCTAGAGAGGGTACGCTGACCCTGGTGCTAGAGAGGGTACACTGACCCTGGTGCTAGAGGGGGTACGCCTGACCCTGTACCCGCCCGCCTGACCACTCTGCCTGACCCTGTACCAGCCCGCCTGACCACTCTGCCTGACCCTGTACCAACCCGCCTGACCACTCTGCCTGACCCTGTACCAGCCCGCCTGACCACTCTGCCTGACCCTGTACCAACCCGCCTGACCACTCTGCCTGACCCTGTACCAGCCCGCCTGACTACTCTGCCTGACCCTGTACTAGCCCGCCTGACCACTCTGCCTGACCCTGTACCAACCCGCCTGACCACTCTGCCTGACCCTGTACCAGCCCGCCTGACCACTCTGCCTGACCCTGTACTAGCCCGCCTGACCCTGTACCAGCCCGCCTGACCACTCTGTCGGTCCCTGTCCCTGACCCTGACCCTGAGCCTGCCTGCCATCCTGTACCTTTGCTCCTCTCTGGACTACTGAACTCTGCCCGACCCTGATCCTGACCCTGTCCCTGACCCTGAGCCTGCCTGCCATCCTGTACCTTTGCTCCTCTCTGGACTACTGAACTCTGCCCGACCCTGATCCTGACCCTGTCCCTGACCCTGACCCTGAGCCTGCCTGCCATCCTGTACCTTTGCTCCTCTCTGGACTACTGAACTCTGCCCGTCCCTGACCCTGTCCCTGACCCTGACCCTGATCCTGCCGTCCTGAACCTTTGCTCCTACTGTGGATTATCAACCCCTGCCTGCCTTGACCTGTCGTTTTCCTGCCCCTGTGGTTACAATAAACATTGTTACTTCACACAGTCTGCACTTGGGTCTTACCTTGATACCTGATGGGGATGCTCGAGGGGGAGGGAGGGAGGGAGGGAGGGGGGGGGTTCCCCGAATTGCAATTACACAATTATTAGAGTAGTAGGGGATGTTTATGAGGGAGAAGGAAGTGTGCGATGTTGAAAAGTACACTGAAAATAAAAAATGTACACCGATATCAGGCATGGGAACTATTCAGATTTGGTGTAATTATACAACGTGAACTGTACCACTTGTTACACACATCCTAAACATAATTGCTTTGCTAAAAAGGAATCGGCGGCCAGCATACGGAATGCTGCTGCTCCACAGTGCTTTATTCCTGCACCCAATAATGCAATGCGTTGACTATACAGGTGAGACTTCAAGCCTTCAGTTACCCACAGTCCTTTTGGCTAAAATATGTTTCCGTCAGGCTCCTCAAATCCAGCTGAGTGATTTACATGCATTCATATGTAGTGTGTGTGTTTAGGTGCAAATCATTCATCAGTGTAACTGCAGGTAAATAATGGGTGTATAGGGGATGATTCGGGTAAATAATGGGTGTATAGGGGATGATTCAGTTCATAATGTAACTGCAGGTAAATAATGGGTGTATAGGGGATGATTCAGGTAAATAATGGGTGTATAGGGGATGATTCAGTTCATAATGTAACTGCAGGTAAATAATGGGTGTATAGGGGATGATTCAGGTAAATAATGGGTGTATAGGGGATGATTCAGGTAAATAATGGGTGTATAGGGGATGATTTAATGGGTGTTTAGGGGATGATTCAGGTAAATAATGGGTGTATAGGGGATAATTCGGGTAAATAATGGATGTATAGGGGATGATTCAGGTAAATAATGGGTGTATAGGGGATGATTCAGGTAAATAATGGGTGTATAGGGGATGATTCAGGTAAATAATGGGTGTATAGGGGATGATTCAGGTAAATAATGGGTGTTTAGGGGATGATTCAGGTAAATAATGGATGTATAGGGGATGATTCAGTTCATAATGTAACTGCAGGTAAATCATGGGTGTATAGGGGATGATTCAGGTAAATAATGGGTGTATAGAGGATGATTCAGGTAAATAATGGGTGTATAGGGGATGATTCGGGTAAATAATGGGTGTATAGGGGAAGATTCTGGTAAATAATGGGTCTATAGGGGATGATTCAGGTAAATAATGGGTGTATAGGGGATGATTCAGGTAAATAATGGGTGTATATGGGATGATTCAGGTAAATAATGGGTGTATAGGGGCTGATTCAGGTAAATAATGGGTGTATTGGCAACGATTCAATTCATAATGTAACTGCAGGTAAATAATGGGTGTATAGGGGACGATTCAGGTAAATAATGGGTGCATAGGGGATGATTCAGGTAAATAATGGGTGTATAGGGGATGATTCAGGTAAATAATGGGTGTATAGGGGATGATTCGGGTAAATAATGGGTGTATAGGGGAAGATTCTGGTAAATAATGGGTCTATAGGGGATGATTCAGGTAAATAATGGGTGTATAGGGGATGATTCAGGTAAATAATGGGTGTATATGGGATGATTCAGGTAAATAATGGGTGTATAGGGGCTGATTCAGGTAAATAATGGGTGTATTGGCAACGATTCAATTCATAATGTAACTGCAGGTAAATAATGGGTGTATAGGGGACGATTCAGGTAAATAATGGGTGCATAGGGGATGATTCAGGTAAATAATGGGTCTATAGGGGATGATTCAGGTAAATAATGGGTGTATAGGGGATGATTCAGGTAAATAATGGGTGTATAGGGGATGATTCAGGTAAATAATGGGTGTATAGGGGATGATTCAGGTAAATAATGGGAGTATAGGGGATGATTCAGGTAAATAATGGGAGTATAGGGGATGATTCAGGTAAATAATGGGTGTATAGGGGATGATTCAGGTAAATAATGGGTGTATAGGGGATGATTCAGTTCATAATGTAACTGCAGGTAAATAATGGGTGTATAGGGGATGATTCAGGTAAATAATGGGTGTATAGGGGATGATTCAGGTAAATAATGGGTGTATAGGGGATGATTCAGGTAAATAATGGGTGTATAGGGGATGATTCTGGTAAATAATGGGTCTATAGGGGATGATTCAGGTAAATAATGGGTGTTTAGGGGATGATTCAGGTAAATAATGGGTGTATATGGGATGATTCAGGTAAATAATGGGTGTATAGGGGCTGATTCAGGTAAATAATGGGTGTATTGGCAACGATTCAATTCATAATGTAACTGCAGGTAAATAATGGGTGTATAGGGGACGATTCAGGTAAATAATGGGTGCATAGGGGATGATTCAGGTAAATAATGGTTGTATAGGGGATGATTCAGGTAAATAATGGGTGTATAGGGGATGATTCAGTTCATAATGTAACTGCAGGTAAATAATGGGTGTATAGGGGATGATTCAGGTAAATAATGGGTGTATAGGGGATGATTCAGGTAAATAATGGGTGTATAGGGGATGATTCAGTTCATAATGTAACTGCAGGTAAATAATGGGTGTATAGGGGATGATTCAGGTAAATAATGGGTGTATAGGGGATGATTCAGGTAAATAATGGGTGTATAGGGGATGATTCAGGTAAATAATGGGTGTATAGGGGATGATTCTGGTAAATAATGGGTCTATAGGGGATGATTCAGGTAAATAATGGGTGTTTAGGGGATGATTCAGGTAAATAATGGGTGTATATGGGATGATTCAGGTAAATAATGGGTGTATAGGGGCTGATTCAGTTCATAATGTAACTGCAGGTAAATAATGGGTGTATAGGGGACGATTCAGGTAAATAATGGGTGCATAGGGGATGATTCAGGTAAATAATGGGTGTATAGGGGATGATTCAGGTAAATAATGGGTGTATAGGGGATGATTCGGGTAAATAATGGGTGTATAGGGGAAGATTCTGGTAAATAATGGGTCTATAGGGGATGATTCAGGTAAATAATGGGTGTATAGGGGATGATTCAGGTAAATAATGGGTGTATATGGGATGATTCAGGTAAATAATGGGTGTATAGGGGCTGATTCAGGTAAATAATGGGTGTATTGGCAACGATTCAATTCATAATGTAACTGCAGGTAAATAATGGGTGTATAGGGGACGATTCAGGTAAATAATGGGTGCATAGGGGATGATTCAGGTAAATAATGGGTCTATAGGGGATGATTCAGGTAAATAATGGGTGTATAGGGGATGATTCAGGTAAATAATGGGTGTATAGGGGATGATTCAGGTAAATAATGGGTGTATAGGGGATGATTCAGGTAAATAATGGGAGTATAGGGGATGATTCAGGTAAATAATGGGAGTATAGGGGATGATTCAGGTAAATAATGGGTGTATAGGGGATGATTCAGGTAAATAATGGGTGTATAGGGGATGATTCAGTTCATAATGTAACTGCAGGTAAATAATGGGTGTATAGGGGATGATTCAGGTAAATAATGGGTGTATAGGGGATGGTTCAGGTAAATAATGGGTGTATAGGGGATGATTCAGGTAAATAATGGGTGTATAGGGGATGATTCTGGTAAATAATGGGTCTATAGGGGATGATTCAGGTAAATAATGGGTGTTTAGGGGATGATTCAGGTAAATAATGGGTGTATATGGGATGATTCAGGTAAATAATGGGTGTATAGGGGCTGATTCAGGTAAATAATGGGTGTATTGGCAACGATTCAATTCATAATGTAACTGCAGGTAAATAATGGGTGTATAGGGGACGATTCAGGTAAATAATGGGTGCATAGGGGATGATTCAGGTAAATAATGGTTGTATAGGGGATGATTCAGGTAAATAATGGGTGTATAGGGGATGATTCAGTTCATAATGTAACTGCAGGTAAATAATGGGTGTATAGGGATGATTCAGGTAAATAATGGGTGTATAGGGGATGATTCAGGTAAATAATGGGTGTATAGGGGATGATTCAGTTCATAATGTAACTGCAGGTAAATAATGGGTGTATAGGGGATGATTCAGGTAAATAATGGGTGTATAGGGGATGATTCAGGTAAATAATGGGTGTATAGGGGATGATTCAGGTAAATAATGGGTGTATAGGGGATGATTCTGGTAAATAATGGGTCTATAGGGGATGATTCAGGTAAATAATGGGTGTTTAGGGGATGATTCAGGTAAATAATGGGTGTATATGGGATGATTCAGGTAAATAATGGGTGTATAGGGGCTGATTCAGGTAAATAATGGGTGTATTGGCAACGATTCAATTCATAATGTAACTGCAGGTAAATAATGGGTGTATAGGGGACGATTCAGGTAAATAATGGGTGCATAGGGGATGATTCAGGTAAATAATGGTTGTATAGGGGATGATTCAGGTAAATAATGGGTGTATAGGGGATGATTCAGGTAAATAATGGGTGTATAGGGGATGATTCAGGTAAATAATGGGTGTATAGGGGATGATTTAGGTAAATAACTGGTGTATAGGGGATGATTCGGGTAAATAATGGGTGTATAGGGGGATGATTCGGGTAAATAATGGGTGTATAGGGGATGATTCAGGTAAATAATGGGTGTATAGGGGATGATTCAGGTAAATAATGGGTGTATAGGGGATGATTCAGGTAAATAATGGGTGTATAGGGGATGATTTAATGGGTGTTTAGGGGATGATTCAGGTAAATAATGGGTGTATAGGGGATGATTCAGGTAAATAATGGGTGTATAGGGGATGATTTGGGTAAATAATGGATGTATAGGGGATGATTCAGGTAAATAATGGGTGTATAGGGGATGATTCAGGTAAATAATGGGTGTATAGGGGATGATTCAGGTAAATAATGGGTGTTTAGGGGATGATTCAGGTAAATAATGGTTGTATAGGGGATGATTCGGGTAAATAATGGGTGTATAGGGGAAGATTCTGGTAAATAATGGGTCTATAGGGATGATTCAGGTAAATAATGGGTGTATAGGGGATGATTCAGGTAAATAATGGGTGTATATGGGATGATTCAGGTAAATAATGGGTGTATAGGGGCTGATTCAGGTAAATAATGGGTGTATTGGCAACGATTCAATTCATAATGTAACTGCAGGTAAATAATGGGTGTATAGGGGACGATTCAGGTAAATAATGGGTGCATAGGGGATGATTCAGGTAAATAATGGGTGTATAGGGGATGATTCAGGTAAATAATGGGTGTATAGGGGATGATTCGGGTAAATAATGGGTGTATAGGGGAAGATTCTGGTAAATAATGGTCTATAGGGGATGATTCAGGTAAATAATGGGTGTATAGGGGATGATTCAGGTAAATAATGGGTGTATATGGGATGATTCAGGTAATAATGGGTGTATAGGGGCTGATTCAGGTAAATAATGGGTGTATTGGCAACGATTCAATTCATAATGTAACTGCAGGTAAATAATGGGTGTATAGGGGACGATTCAGGTAAATAATGGGTGCATAGGGATGATTCAGGTAAATAATGGGTGTATAGGGGATGATTCAGGTAAATAATGGGTGTATAGGGGATGATTCAGGTAAATAATGGGTGTATAGGGGATGATTCAGGTAAATAATGGGTGTATAGGGGATGATTCAGGTAAATAATGGGTGTATAGGGGATGATTCAGGTAAATAATGGGTGTATAGGGGATGATTCAGTTCATAATGTAACTGCAGGTAAATAATGGGTGTATAGGGGATGATTCAGGTAAATAATGGGTGTATAGGGGATGATTCAGGTAAATAATGGGTGTTATAGGGGATGATTCAGGTAAATAATGGGTGTATAGGGGATGATTCTGGTAAATAATGGGTCTATAGGGGATGATTCAGGTAAATAATGGGTGTTTAGGGGATGATTCAGGTAAATAATGGGTGTATATGGGATGATTCAGGTAAATAATGGGTGTATAGGGGCTGATTCAGGTAAATAATGGGTGTATTGGCAACGATTCAATTCATAATGTAACTGCAGGTAAATAATGGGTGTATAGGGGACGATTCAGGTAAATAATGGGTGCATAGGGGATGATTCAGGTAAATAATGGTTGTATAGGGGATGATTCAGGTAAATAATGGGTGTATAGGGGATGATTCAGGTAAATAATGGGTGTATAGGGGATGATTCAGGTAAATAATGGGTGTATAGGGGATGATTTAGGTAAATAACTGGTGTATAGGGGATGATTCGGGTAAATAATGGGTGTATAGGGGATGATTCGGGTAAATAATGGGTGTATAGGGGATGATTTAGGTAAATAATGGGTGTATAGGGGATGATTCAGGTAAATAATGGGTGTATAGGGGATGATTCAGGTAAATAATGGGTGTATAGGGGATGATTTAATGGGTGTTTAGGGGATGATTCAGGTAAATAATGGGTGTATAGGGGATGATTCAGGTAAATAATGGGTGTATAGGGGATGATTTGGGTAAATAATGGATGTATAGGGGATGATTCAGGTAAATAATGGGTGTATAGGGGATGATTCAGGTAAATAATGGGTGTATAGGGGATGATTCAGGTAAATAATGGGTGTTTAGGGGATGATTCAGGTAAATAATGGTTGTATAGGGGATGATTCGGGTAAATAATGGGTGTATAGGGGAAGATTCTGGTAAATAATGGGTCTATAGGGGATGATTCAGGTAAATAATGGGTGTATAGGGGATGATTCAGGTAAATAATGGGTGTATATGGGATGATTCAGGTAAATAATGGGTGTATAGGGGCTGATTCAGGTAAATAATGGGTGTATTGGCAACGATTCAATTCATAATGTAACTGCAGGTAAATAATGGGTGTATAGGGGACGATTCAGGTAAATAATGGGTGCATAGGGGATGATTCAGGTAAATAATGGGTGTATAGGGGATGATTCAGGTAAATAATGGGTGTATAGGGGATGATTCGGGTAAATAATGGGTGTATAGGGGAAGATTCTGGTAAATAATGGGTCTATAGGGGATGATTCAGGTAAATAATGGGTGTATAGGGGATGATTCAGGTAAATAATGGGTGTATATGGGATGATTCAGGTAAATAATGGGTGTATAGGGGCTGATTCAGGTAAATAATGGGTGTATTGGCAACGATTCAATTCATAATGTAACTGCAGGTAAATAATGGGTGTATAGGGGACGATTCAGGTAAATAATGGGTGCATAGGGGATGATTCAGGTAAATAATGGGTGTATAGGGGATGATTCAGGTAAATAATGGGTGTATAGGGGATGATTCAGGTAAATAATGGGTGTATAGGGGATGATTCAGGTAAATAATGGGTGTATAGGGGATGATTCAGGTAAATAATGGGTGTATAGGGGATGATTCGGGTAAATAATGGGTGTATAGGGGATGATTCTGGTAAATAATGGGTCTATAGGGGATGATTCAGGTAAATACTGGGTGTATAGGGGATGATTCAGGTAAATAATGGGTGTATAGGGGATGATTCAGGTAAATAATGGGTGTATAGGGGATGATTCAGGTAAATAATGGGAGTATAGGGGATGATTCAGGTAAATAATGGGAGTATAGGGGATGATTCAGGTAAATAATGGGTGTATAGGGGATGATTCAGGTAAATAATGGGTGTATAGGGGATGATTCAGGTAAATAATGGGTGTATAGGGGCTGATTCAGGTAAATAATGGGTGTATAGGGGATGATTCAGGTAAATAATGGGTGTATAGGGGATGATTCAGTTCCTAATGTGTTCATACCACAGCATCAGAACATCAGGATAAACTACTCATTATAAAACCCACACATTCCTACATTGTGTCTGTGTTCCTCTGACATATTTCAGACGAGTTCACGTTACCTTCTAACACTGCTTTTTATAGTTGCATGAATGCCAACATGCATCGTCCCCCCAAGACTCTCATTGCCTCTGGTTCTCTGGTCTGTTTTATTCTTTACTTTGTCCTCTGTCTCTCTCCTCTCTCCCCCTCTCCCTCTCTCTCTCTCTTATTATTATTATTATTATTATTGTTATTGTTGTTATTAGTATATAATGTTCAGGTCGTTGCTGGTTGGCTGGTATTGTTTGTATATAATGTTCAGGTCATTGCTGGTTGGCTGGTATTGTTTGTATATAATGTTCAGGTCATTGCTGGTTGGCTGGTATTGTTTGTATATAATGTTCAGGTCGTTGCTGGTTGGCTGGTATTGTTTGTATATAATGTTCAGGTCGTTGCTGGTTGGCTGGTATTGTTTGTATATAATGTTCAGGTCGTTGCTGGTTGGCTGGTATTGTTTGTATATAATGTCCAGGTCGTTGCTGGTTGGCTGGTATTGTTTGTATATAATGTCCAGGTCGTTGTTGGCTGGTATTGTTTGTATATAATGTCCAGGTCATTGCTGGTTGGCTGGTATTGTTTGTATATAATGTCCAGGTCGTTGTTGGCTGGTATTGTTTGTATATAATGTTCAGGTCATTGCTGGTTGGCTGGTATTGTTTGCTGGGTTCGTTATTACGCCCATTATTTACGAGTGACCGGTAATTTCACATTTGTTTTATACTGTAGACTCCTCTCTGCTCTCCTGCGCCTGATTCCAGTTACCCACAGCCTGACATTATGTTTACGTAGTCTGACAACGAGAGCACCAGTTACCCACAGCCTGACATTATGTTTACGTAGTCTGACAACGAGAGCACCAGTTACCCACAGCCTGACATTATGTTTACGTAGTCTGACAACGAGAGACTAATTTTCCTTTTACACCTGCCACAATAATATGTTTTTGACATACACTACTTGCTTATATGATTTGACTGTTTTCTGTGTCATTTGATTGGTTGATTGGTTAGTTTGATTGGTTGATTGATGGTATGGTGTCATGACATTGTGTTACGATATGCTTCCTCTGCTGTTGAGCTTTGATGTAATGTAAAGTCGATTTCACAACCTTTGCTTCGGTCCCATGATGCGGTCCAGTCCCTCTCCTCTTCCTCTCTCACCCTCATCCACATGCCCTTCACCCAAAAGCGTCCTTGTTGGCTTTCCCAGTAGAGAGGGTGTTAATCGCTGTGAAATCTGGAGAGCGAGTGAGAGAGAGATGGATGGTGAGATAAAGAGAGAATTAGAGAGCGAGAGAGAGAGAGAGAGATGGATGGTGAGATAAAGAGAGAATGAGAGAGCGAGAGAGAGAGAGAGGGGGAGGACATAAAGAGAGAATTAGAGAGCGAGAGAGAGAGGGGGGGGGCATAAAGAGATAATGAGAGAGAGAGAGGGGGGGGGGGCATAAAGGAGGAAGTCTGATAAAGGAGGGCGATAGGATGCCCCTGTCCACCCCAGCTGACTCTCAGGCATCCTAATACCGTCATAGCAACCTCTCCCCTCCTCCCTGTCCCCCTCTCTCCCCCCACAGCCTCTCCCCTCCTCCCTGTCCCCCTCTCTCCCCCCACAGCCTCTCCCCTCCTCCCCGTCACCCTCTCTCCCCCACAGCCTCTCCCCTCCTCCCTGTCCCCCTCTCTCCCCCCACAGCCTCTCCCCTCCTCCCTGTCCCCCTCTCTCCCCCCACAGCCTCTCCCCTCCTCCCTGTCTCCCTCTCTCCCCCCACAACCTCTCCCCTCCTCCCTGTCCCCCTCTCTCCCCCCACAGCCTCTCCCCTCCTCCCTGTCCCCCTCTCTATCCTCCCCTTGGTCTCCCACCCCCCACTAACAGCAGCAGACATTGCCTATCTAGCTCCTGTTCTTTCGCAAACTTCCCTCCCCCCTCCCCACCTCTCTCCCTCCGTCCCTCTCAGAGAACAGATATAGCAAGACAACAGTGCCTTTTTCAGACAGAGGAGGGTGAGAGAGATAGACAGCACCGTCAATAACACGAGTAAACGGGAACTGGAACGTTGACTGAACAAGGTCGTAGCAGAACCCGAGATTGGAATAATATTGCAGTGCATCATCTTGTTAGTGTCGGGTGAGTTCAAGATCTTTGTAACTTATCGTTTGTCTTTCTCATTGTTGTTGTCCTGTATTCAGTTAATGTTTCACATGTGCTCAGTGACAGTACAGGCTTGAGTGTTTCCTGGTTGTCTGAACTACTTTGCTATGCTTCAGATTGACATAACCCTTCTATGTATTCTCCCCTTAGACCCGCTTGGTTCTGGTATAGAAAACTTGAGCTCAGATTGAGAAGACAGTAGTTCAATACAATAATTAGCTGTCATAAACTAGTTTTTTTGTTTGTGCACAGAGCCCTATCCATAGGACAGGGCTGTGTGCATAGAGCCCTATTCATAGGACAGGACTGTGTGCATAGAGCCCTATTCATAGGACAGGACTGTGTGCATAGAGCCCTATTCATAGGACAGGACTGTGTGCATATTGTCCTATCCATAGGACAGGACTGTGTGCATAGAGCCCTATCCATAGGACAGGACTGTGTGCATAGAGCCCTATTCATAGGACAGGACTGTGTGCATAGAGCCCTATTCATAGGACAGGACTGTGTGCATAGAGCCCTATCCATAGGACAGGACTGTGTGCATAGAGCCCTATTCATAGGACAGGACTGTGTGCATAGAGCCCTATCCATAGGACAGGACTGTGTGCATAGAGCCCTATCCATAGGACAGGGCTGTGTGCATAGAGCCCTATTCATAGGACAGTGCTGTGTGCATATTGCCCTATCCATAGGACAGGACTGTGTGCATATTGCCCTATCCATAGGACAAGGCTGTGTGCATATTGCCCTATCCATAGGACAGGGCTGTGTGCATAGAGCCCTATCCATAGGACAGGACTGTGTGCATAGAGCCCTATTCGTAGGACAGGGCTGTGTGCATAGAGCTCTATTCGTAGGACAGGGCTGTGTGCATAGAGCCCTATTCGTAGAAAAGGGCTGTGTGCATAGAGCTTTATTCGTAGGACAGGGCTGTGTGCATAGAGCCCTATTCGTAGGACAGGGCTGTGTGCATAGAGCCCTATTCGTAGGACAAGGCTGTGTGCATAGAGCCCTATTCGTAGGACAGGGCTGTGTGCATAGAGCCCTATTCATAGGACAGGGCTGTGTGCATATACACAGACAGTAATTCAGGTTGACAGTGTTACCAGACAGTTGTCATGTAGTTCAGATTGACAGTGTTACCAGACAGTTGTCATGTAGTTCAGATTGACAGTGTTACCAGACAGTTGTCATGTAGTTCAGATTGACAGTGTTACCAGACAGTTGTCATGTAGTTCAGATTGACAGTGTTACCAGACAGTTGTCATGTAGTTCAGATTGACAGTGTTACCAGACAGTTGTCATGTAGTTCAGATTGACAGTGTTACCAGACAGTTGTCATGTAGTTCAGATTGACAGTGTTACCAGACAGTTGTCATGTAGTTCAGATTGACAGTGTTACCAGACAGTTGTCATGTAGTTCAGATTGACAGTGTTACCAGACAGTTGTCATGTAGTTCAGATTGACAGTGTTACCAGACAGTTGTCATGTAGTTCAGATTGACAGTGTTACCAGACAGTTGTCATGTAGTTCAGATTGACAGTGTTACCAGACAGTTGTCATGTAGTTCATATTGACAGTGTTACCAGACAGTTGTCATGTAGTTCAGATTGACAGTGTTACCAGACAGTTGTCATGTAGTTCAGATTGACAGTGTTACCAGACAGTTGTCATGTAGTTCAGATTGACAGTGTTACCAGACAGTTGTCATGTAGTTCAGATTGACAGTGTTACCAGACAGTTGTCATGTAGTTCAGATTGACAGTGTTACCAGACAGTTGTCATGTAGTTCAGATTGACAGTGTTACCAGACAGGCTCAAAGACTTTAGGGACTCTCAGTGTACCAGTGTGATGGGAAGCTCTGGGTCTGAATACTTATTTAAACTAGGGATTGTTATTATTATTATAATTATTTGATACATTTGCAAACCAATGTAAAAACCTGTTTCCACTTAGTCGTTATGGGGTATTGTTTTAGAATAAAGCTGTAATGTAACAAAATGTGGAAAAAGTCAAGAGGTCTGAATACTTTCCGAAGGCACTGTAGGTCGGGATAAAGTGACTAGGTAACAGGATAGATAATGAACAGCAGCAGCAGTGTATGTGATGAGTCATGAAAGGGTCAATGCAGATTATTGCTTAGTTAACCAATAGCTACCCGGACTAACTATTTAGCAGTTTTATGGCTTGGGGGGTAGAAGCTGTTCAGGGTCCTGTTGGTTCCAGACCTGGTGCATCGGTACCACTTGCCGTGAGGGAGCATAGAGAACAGTCTATGACTTGGGTGGTTGGAGTCTTTTACAATTTTTAGGGCCTTCCTCTGACACCGCCTGGTATAGAGGTCCTGGATAGCAGGAAGGTTTGCCCCAGTGATGTACTGGGCCATACGCACTACCCTCTGTAGTGCCTTGTGGTCGGAGGCCGAGCAGTTACCATACCAGGCGGTGATGCAACCGGTCAGGATGCTCTCGATGGTGCAGATGTAGAACTTTTTGAGGATCTGAGGACCAAAAGTCATGTTAAACATGACGATAGGAGCTGGTTGTTCAGGCTGGTATTAATCTGACGATAGGAACTGGTTGTTCAGGCTGGTATTAATCTGTCAATAGGAGCTGGTTGTTCAGGCTGGTATTAATCTGACGATAGGAGCTGGTTGTTCAGGCTGGTATTAATCTGACGATAGGAGCTGGTTGTTCAGGCTGGTATTAATCTGTCAATAGGAGCTGGTTGTTCAGGCTGGTATTAATCTGTCAATAGGAGCTGGTTGTTCAGGCTGGTATTAATCTGTCAATAGGAGCTGGTTGTTCAGGCTGGTATTAATCTGTCAATAGGAGCTGGTTGTTCAGGCTGGTATTAATCTGTCAATAGGAGCTGGTTGTTCAGGCTGGTATTAGTCTGTCAATAGGAGCTGGTTGTTCAGGCTGGTATTAATCTGACGATAGGAGCTGGTTGTTCAGGCTGGTTGTTCAGGCTGGTATTAATCTGACAATAGGAGCTGGTTGTTCAGGCTGGTATTAATCTGACAATAGGAGCTGGTTGTTCCGGCTGGTATTAATCTGACGATAGGAGCTGGTTGTTCAGGCTGGTATTAATCTGACGATAGGAGCTGGTTGTTCAGGCTGGTATTAATCTGACGATAGGAGCTGGTTGTTCAGGCTGGTATTAATCTGACGATAGGAGCTGGTTGTTCAGGCTGGTATTAATCTGACGATAGGAGCTGGTTGTTCAGGCTGGTATTAATCTGACGATAGGAGCTGGTTGTTCAGGCTGGTATTAATCTGACGATAGGAGCTGGTTGTTCATTAGTCCCCAAGGCAGACAGACAGCTGGAGGTCCTGAGACAGGCCAGTCTGTCACCTACCCCAGGAGGCTTAACTCATAGGATTACACAGCTTCAAACTCAGGCACCGTGTCAGTCTAGTGCACACACGCACAGTGCAGGAGTAAATCAACATAATATGAGACAAGTGTATCTGTTTCAGTCAAGGTTCTGTGTCTGTCCCACTCATGGTCCCAGATCTGTCTGTAGCCTGGTCCCAGGTCTGTCTGTAGCCTGGTCCCAGGTCTGTCTGTAGCCTGGTCCCAGGTCTGTCTGTAGCCTGGTCCTAGATCTGTCTGTAGCCTGGTCCTAGGTCTGTCTGTAGCCTGGTCCCAGGTCTGTCTGTAGCCTGGTCCCAGGTCTGTCTGTAGCCTGGTCCCAGGTCTGTCTGTAGCCTGGTCCCAGATCTGTATGTAGCCTGGTCCTAGATCTGTCTGTAGCCTGGTCCTAGGTCTGTCTGTAGCCTGGTCCCAGGTCTGTCTGTAGCCTGGTCCCAGGTCTGTCTGTAGCCTGGTCCCAGGTCTGTCTGTAATCTGGTCCCAGATCTGTCTGTAAACTGGTCCCAGGTCTGTCTGTAGCCTGGTCTGTCTGCACAAGAAGAGAAGGCAGTCTTGCCTAATACTGTGAATGTCCTGGGGGACTTTAAGTAGCAACCACCTAGCAGACCGGGTATGATAACATAGCAACCACCTAGCAGACCGGGTATGGTAACATAGCAACCACCTAGCAGACCGGGTATGGTAACATAGCAACCACCTAGCAGACCGGGTATGGTAACATCGCAACGACCTAGCAAACCGGGTCTGGTAACATAGCAACCAGTTTACCTGCTGGTGGTGAAGGAGACCAGACTACAGAGGGAGTTTACCTGCTGGTGATGAAGGAGACCAGACTACAGAGGTAAAGAGGGAGTTTACCTGCTGGTGGTGAAGGAGACCAGACTACAGAGGGAGTTTACCTGCTGGTGGTGAAGGAGACCAGGCTACAGAGGGAGTTTACCTGCTGGTGGTGAAGGAGACCAGACTACAGAGGGAGTTTACCTGCTGGTGGTGAAGGAGACCAGACTACAGAGGTAAAGAGGGAGTTGACCTGCTGGTGGTGAAGGAGCCCAGACTACAGAGGTAAAGAGGGAGTTTACCTGCTGGTGGTGAAGGAGACCAGACTACAGAGGTAAAGAGGGAGTTTACCTGCTGGTGCTGAAGGAGACCAGACTACAGAGGGAGTTTACCTGCTGGTGGTGAAGAAGACCAGACTACAGAGGGAGTTTACCTGCTGGTGGTGAAGGAGACCAGACTACAGAGGGAGTTTACCTGCTGGTGGTGAAGGAGACCAGACTACAGAGGTAAAGAGGGAGTTGACCTGCTGGTGGTGAAGGAGACCAGACTACAGAGGTAAAGAGGGAGTTTACCTGCTGGTGGTGAAGGAGACCAGACTACAGAGGGAGTTTACCTGCTGGTGGTGAAGGAGACCAGACTACAGAGGGAGTTTACCTGCTGGTGGTGAAGGAGCCCAGACTACAGAGGGAGTTTACCTGCTGGTGGTGAAGGAGACCAGACTACAGAGGTAAAGAGGGAGTTGACCTGCTGGTGGTGAAGGAGACCAGACTACAGAGGGAGTTTACCTGCTGGTGGTGAAGGAGACCAGACTACAGAGGTAAAGAGGGAGTTTACCTGCTGGTGGTGAAGGAGACCAGACTACAGAGGGAGTTTACCTGCTGGTGGTGAAGGAGACCAGACTACAGAGGGAGTTTACCTGCTGGTGGTGAAGGAGACCAGACTACAGAGGTAAAGAGGGAGTTTACCTGCTGGTGGTGAAGGAGACCAGACTACAGAGGGAGTTTACCTGCTGGTGGTGAAGGAGACCAGACTACAGAGGGAGTTTACCTGCTGGTGGTGAAGGAGACCAGACTACAGAATGAGTTTACCTGCTGGTGGTGAAGGAGACCAGACTACAGAGGGAGTTTACCTGCTGGTGGTGAAGGAGACCAGACTACAGAGGTAAAGAGGAAGTTTACCTGCTGGTGGTGAAGGAGACCAGACTACAGAGGGAGTTTACCTGCTGGTGGGTACCTTCTGCTACTATAGTACTCTCTGGGTACCTTCTGCTACTATAGTTCTCTCTGGGTACCTTCTGCTACTATAGTCCTCTCTGGGTACCTTCTGCTACTATAGTCCTCTCTGGGTACCTTCTGCTACTATAGTCCTCTCTGGGTACCTTCTGCTACTATAGTCCTCTCTGGGTACCTTCTGCCGGTGTCCTGTGGGGTTCGTAATTTACAGGAGGCTAGCCTATACTACAGATTACAGCTCCCTTCCACTCTCTCTGTGTATGTTCTGCGATTGCAGGTGACTCTGCTGCTGTCCTGTGGTCATGCTGAAGGTAGGGCTCTGCTGCTGTCCTGTGGTCATGCTGAAGGTAGGGCTCTGCTGCTGTCCTGTGGTCATGCTGAAGGTAGGGCTCTGCTGCTGTCCTGTGGTCATGCTGAAGGTAGGGCTCTGCTGCTGTCCTGTGGTCATGCTGAAGGTAGGGCTTTGCTGCAGTCCTGTGGTCATGCTGAAGGTAGGGCTCTGCTGCTGTCCTGTGGTCATGCTGAAGGTAGGGCTCTGCTGCTGTGTTTCAGCTCCAGTCGATGAGACTGGGCTTTGTTTTGGGCAACCCCCGCCCTGCCTGTCTGCCCTGAGGCACACTGACCCACCATGGGGAACGGGAACAGTGCTGTCGAGGCCCAAGCACCGGTAAGACCAGGGATGGGAGAAACTGACTGATCCGCTGCCCAACTGGCCAAAAACTGGTTGAATCAACGTTGTTTCCACGTCATTTCAACAATAGAATTCAATGTGATGACGTTGAAACAACGTTGAAAACTGATTGGATTTGAAAAAAGTAATCAATGAAAATGTCACCAACTTTTAACCTGAATCCAATGACATCCGGTTCATTTCACGTTGAATTCACAGTAGTGGACAACTCAACTAAATGGAAAACTAGACGTTGAAATGACACCTGTGCTCAGTGGGTGCCCACCAGGGGCTGCTACTACCGGCTACTACAGCCACTTCTACCTGCTAGAATATACTACTACCAGGCTACTACAGCCACTTCTACCTGCTAGAATATACTACTACCAGGCTACTATAGGCACTTCTACCTGCTAGAATATACTACTACCAGGCTACTATAACCACTTCTACCAGCTAGAATATACTACTTCCAGGCTACTACAGCCACTTCTACCTGCTAGAATATACTACTACCAGGCTACTACAGCCACTTCTACCAGCTAGGATATACTACTACCAGGCTACTATAGCCACTTCTACCAGCTAGGATATACTACTACCAGGCTACTATAGCCACTTCTACCTGCTAGAATATACTACTACCGGCTACTATAGGCACTTCTACCTGCTAGAATATACTACTACCAGGCTACTATAGCCACTTCTACCTGCTAGAATATACTACTACCAGGCTACTATAACCACTTCTACCTGCTAGAATATACTACTACCGGCTACTATAGGCACTTCTACCTGCTAGAATATACTACTACCAGGCTACTATAGCCACTTCTACCTGCTAGATTATACTACTACCAGGCTACTATAGCCACTTCTACCTGCTAGATTATACTACTACCAGGCTACTATAACCACTTCTACCTGCTAGAATATACTACTACCAGGCTACTATAGCCACTTCTACCAGTTAGAATCTACTACTACCAGGCTACTATAGCCACTTCTACCTGCTGGAATATACTACTACCAGGCTACTACAGCCACTTCTACCTGCTAGAATATACTATTACCGGCTACTATAGCCACTTCTACCTGCTAGAATATACTACTACCAGGCTACTATAGCCACTTCTACCTGCTAGAATATACTACTACCAGGCTACTATAGCCACTTCTACCTGCTAGAATATACTACTGCCAGGGTACTACAGCCACTTCTACCTGCTAGAATATACTACTACCAGGCTACTATAGCCACTTCTACCAGTTAGAATCTACTACTACCAGGCTACTATAGCCACTTCTACCTGCTAGAATCTCCTATACCAGGCTACTATAGCCACTTCTACCTGCTAGAATATACTACTACCGGCTACTATAGCCACTTCTACCTGCTAGAATATACTACTACCAGGCTACTATAGCCACTTCTACCTGCTAGAATATACTACTAGCAGCTACTACAGCCACTTCTACCTGCTAGAATATACTACTACCAGGCTACTACAGCCACTTCTACCTGCTAGAATATACTACTACCAGGCTACTATAGCCACTTCTACCTGCTAGAATATACTACTACCAGGCTACTACAGCCACTTCTACCTGCTAGAATATACTATTACCGGCTACTATAGCCACTTCTACCTGCTAGAATATACTACTACCAGGCTACTATAGCCACTTCTACCTGCTAGAATATACTACTACCAGGCTACTATAACCACTTCTACCTGCTAGAATATACTACTACCGGCTACTATAGGCACTTCTACCTGCTAGAATATACTACTACCAGGCTACTATAGCCACTTCTACCTGCTAGATTATACTACTACCAGGCTACTATAGCCACTTCTACCTGCTAGATTATACTACTACCAGGCTACTATAACCACTTCTACCTGCTAGAATATACTACTACCAGGCTACTATAGCCACTTCTACCAGTTAGAATCTACTACTACCAGGCTACTATAGCCACTTCTACCTGCTGGAATATACTACTACCAGGCTACTACAGCCACTTCTACCTGCTAGAATATACTATTACCGGCTACTATAGCCACTTCTACCTGCTAGAATATACTACTACCAGGCTACTATAGCCACTTCTACCTGCTAGAATATACTACTACCAGGCTACTATAGCCACTTCTACCTGCTAGAATATACTACTGCCAGGCTACTACAGCCACTTCTACCTGCTAGAATATACTACTACCAGGCTACTATAGCCACTTCTACCAGTTAGAATCTACTACTACCAGGCTACTATAGCCACTTCTACCTGCTAGAATATACTACTACCAGGCTACTATAGCCACTTCTACCTGCTAGAATATACAACTGCCAGGCTACTACAGCCACTTCTACCTGCTAGAATATACTACTACCAGGCTACTATAGCCACTTCTACCAGTTAGAATCTACTACTACCAGGCTACTATAGCCACTTCTACCTGCTAGAATCTCCTATACCAGGCTACTATAGCCACTTCTACCTGCTAGAATATACTACTACCGGCTACTATAGCCACTTCTACCTGCTAGAATATACTACTACCAGGCTACTATAGCCACTTCTACCTGCTAGAATATACTACTAGCAGCTACTACAGCCACTTCTACCTGCTAGAATATACTACTACCAGGCTACTACAGCCACTTCTACCTGCTAGAATATACTACTACCAGGCTACTATAGCCACTTCTACCTGCTAGAATATACTACTACCAGGCTACTACAGCCACTTCTACCTGCTAGAATATACTACTACCAGGCTACTACAGCCACTTCTACCTGCTAGAATATACTACTACCAGGCTACTACAGCCACTTCTACCTGCTAGAATATACTATTACCGGCTACTATAGCCACTTCTACCTGCTAGAATATACTACTACCAGGCTACTATTGCCACTTCTACCAGCTAGAAAATACTACTACCAGGCTACTACAGCCACTTCTACCTGCTAGAATATACTACTACCGGCTACTATAGCCACTTCTACCTGCTAGAATATACTACTACCAGGCTGCTATAGCCACTTCTACCTGCTAGAATATACTACTACCAGGCTACTATTGCCACTTCTACCTGCTAGAAAATACTACTACCAGGCTACTACAGCCACTTCTACCTGCTAGAAAATACTACTACCAGGCTACTATAGCCATTTCTACCTGCTAGAATATACTACTACCAGGCTACTATAGCCACTTCTACCTGCTAGAATATACTACTACCAGGCTACTATAGCCACTTCTACCTGCTAGAATATACTACTACCAGGCTACCATTGCCACTTCTACCTGCTAGAATATACTACTACCGGCTACTATAGCCACTTCTACCTGCTAGAATATACTACTTACCAGGCTACTATAGCCACTTCTACCTGCTAGAATATACTACTAGCAGCTACTACAGCCACTTCTACCTGCTAGAATATACTACTACCAGGCTACTACAGACACTTCTACCTGCTAGAATATACTACTACCAGGCTACTACAGCCACTTCTACCAGCTAGAATATACTACTACTAGGCTACTACAGCCACTTCTACCTGCTAGAATCTACTACTACCGGCTACTACAGCCACTTCTACCTGCTAGAATATACTACTACCAGGCTACTATAGCCACTTCTACCAGCTAGGATATACTACTACCAGGCTACTATAGCCACTTCTACCTGCTAGAATATACTACTACCAGGCTACTACAGCCACTTCTACCTGCTAGAATATACTACTACCAGGCTACTACAGCCACTTCTACCTGCTAGAATATACTACTACCAGGCTACTACAGCCACTTCTACCTGCTAGAATATACTATTACCGGCTACTATAGCCACTTCTACCTGCTAGAATATACTACTACCAGGCTACTACAGCCACTTCTACCTGCTAGAATATACTACTACCAGGCTACTACAGCCACTTCTACCTGCTAGAATATACTACTACCAGGCTACTACAGCCACTTCTACCTGCTAGAATATACTATTACCGGCTACTATAGCCACTTCTACCTGCTAGAATATACTACTACCAGGCTACTATAGCCACTTCTACCTGCTAGAATATACTACTACCAGGCTACTATTGCCACTTCTACCAGCTAGAAAATACTACTACCAGGCTACTACAGCCACTTCTACCTGCTAGAATATACTACTACCGGCTACTATAGCCACTTCTACCTGCTAGAATATACTACTACCAGGCTGCTATAGCCACTTCTACCTGCTAGAATATACTACTACCAGGCTACTATTGCCACTTCTACCTGCTAGAAAATACTACTACCAGGCTACTACAGCCACTTCTACCTGCTAGAAAATACTACTACCAGGCTACTATAGCCACTTCTACCTGCTAGAATATACTACTACCAGGCTACTATAGCCACTTCTACCTGCTAGAATATACTACTACCAGGCTACTATAGCCACTTCTACCTGCTAGAATATACTACTACCAGGCTACTATTGCCACTTCTACCTGCTAGAATATATTACTACCGGCTACTATAGCCACTTCTACCTGCTAGAATATACTACTTACCAGGCTACTATAGCCACTTCTACCTGCTAGAATATACTACTAGCAGCTACTACAGCCACTTCTACCTGCTAGAATATACTACTACCAGGCTACTACAGACACTTCTACCTGCTAGAATATACTACTACCAGGCTACTACAGCCACTTCTACCAGCTAGAATATACTACTACTAGGCTACTACAGCCACTTCTACCTGCTAGAATATACTACTACCGGCTACTACAGCCACTTCTACCTGCTAGAATATACCACTACCAGGCTACTATAGCCACTTCTACCAGCTAGGATATACTACTACCAGGCTACTATAGCCACTTCTACCTGCTAGAATATACTACTACCAGGCTACTACAGCCACTTCTACCTGCTAGAATATACTACTACCAGGCTACTACAGCCACTTCTACCTGCTAGAATATACTACTACCAGGCTACTACAGCCACTTCTACCTGCTAGAATATACTATTACCGGCTACTATAGCCACTTCTACCTGCTAGAATATACTACTACCAGGCTACTATTGCCACTTCTACCTGCTAGAATATACTACTACCAGGCTACTATTGCCACTTCTACCTGCTAGAAAATACTACTACCAGGCTACTCCAGCCACTTCTACCTGCTAGAATATACTACTACCGGCTACTATAGCCACTTCTACCTGCTAGAATATACTACTACCAGGCTACTATAGCCACTTCTACCTGCTAGAATATACTACTACCAGGCTACTATTGCCACTTCTACCTGCTAGAATATACTACTACCAGGCTACTATTGCCACTTCTACCTGCTAGAATATACTACTACCAGGCTACTATTGCCACTTCTACCTGCTAGAAAATACTACTACCAGGCTACTCCAGCCACTTCTACCTGCTAGAATATACTACTACCGGCTACTATAGCCACTTCTACCTGCTAGAATATACTACTACCAGGCTACTATAGCCACTTCTACCTGCTAGAATATACTACTACCAGGCTACTATTGCCATTTCTACCTGCTAGAATATACTACTACCAGGCTACTATAGCCACTTCTACCTGCTAGAATATACTACTACCAGGCTACTATAGCCACTTCTACCTGCTAGAATATACTACTACCAGGCTACTATAGCCACTTCTACCAGCTAGGATATACTACTAACAGGCTACTATAGCCACTTCTACCTGCTAGAATATACTACTACCAGGCTACTACAGCCACTTCTACCTGCTAGAATATACTACTACCAGGCTACTACAGCCACTTCTACCTGCTAGAATATACTACTACCAGGCTACTACAGCCACTTCTCCTAGCTAGAATATACTACTACCAGGCTACTATAGCCACTTCTATCTGCTAGAATATACTACTACTGGCTACTATAGCCACTTCTACCTGCTAGAATATACTACTACCAGGCTACTATAGCCACTTCTACCAGTTAGAATCTACTACTACCAGGCTACTATAGCCACTTCTACCTGCTAGAATATACTACTACCAGGCTACTATTGCCACTTCTAGGTGCTAGAATATACTACTACCGGCTACTATAGCCACTACTACCTGCTGGAATCTACTACTACCAGGCTATTATAGCCACTTCTACCTGCTAGAATATACTACTACCAGGCTACTATTGCCACTTCTACCTGCTAGAAAATACTACTACCAGGCTACTACAGCCACATCTACCTGCTAGAAAATACTACTACCAGGCTACTATAGCCACTTCTACCTGCTAGAATATACTACTACCAGGCTACTATAGCCACTTCTACCTGCTAGAATATACTACTACCAGGCTACTATAGCCACTTCTACCTGCTAGAATCTACTACTACCAGGCTACTATAGCCACTTCTACCTGCTAGAATCTACTACTACCAGGCTACTATAGCCACTTCTACCTGCTAGAATATACTACTATCTATTACTACTGCTGCTACCCGGTGCTGCTAGATGCCGTGATGCGCTAGCCTGGTCCCAGATCTGTTTGTGTCGTCTCTTGCCAACTGGTAGCAGGCTAGGTATCCACTGATGGCACTGAGCTAACAAATCTAACATTGGCTTCCTAGCACGGTCAGTAACACTTCTCTTCAGTCTTGAGAAATAGGGGCTAAACTCCAGTAGCAGTTTGTAGACTGTGTATGTCCATTCCCACGTCTGTTTTATAAGCCTGGAGCTTAACTAACTGGGCTTGGACTGTTATGAACTGTAGCAACAAAAATACTGTCATCAAATATGTTACGATAATGGCTTTGGCTTCCAAACAAACTAGATGTGACAATGATCAGTTGAACGGGTTTCTACTGCTGGTGTTTTGATAAAGCCATAGTTTACATGATGTTTTGTGTGACGAGGGTCATTGTCTCCATCAGATGCTTAAGGACCCTGCACCAGATCCAAACGGTTAACTGTAAAAATATACAACGATAAAAAGAACATTGTCTACATACTCGACAAGTGACTTTGCTGGACCAACATTTTTGTTTGTCCAATTCCATTCTGTGGAATTCTGGGATTGTTTTAAATAGGATTAAAACGTAAACATTAGAAGATTTTCCCTCCCAGTGGACTATTCTCAGATGTAATCCTAAATGGCCCCCTATGGGGGTTCTCGTCAAAAGTAGTGCCCTATGTAGGGACTAGGATGTGGTTCGTCCTATAGCCCCTGGTCAAAAGTAGTGCACTATGTAGGGACTAGGATGTGGTTCGTCCTATAGGCCCTGGTCAAAAGTAGTGCACTATGTAGGGACTAGGATGTGGTTCGTCCTATAGGTTCTGGTCAAAAGTAGTGCACTATGTAGGGAACATGGTGTCATAGGGCTCTGGTCAAAAGTAGTGCACTATGTAGGGACTAGGATGTGGTTCGTCCTATAGGCCCTAGTCAAAAGTAGTGCACTATGTAGGGACTAGGATGTGGTTCGTCCTATAGGCCCCTGGTCAAAAGTAGTGCACTATGTAGGGACTAGGATGTGGTTCGTCCTATAGGCCCCTGGTCAAAAGTAGTGCACTATGTAGGGACAAGGATGTGGTTCGTCCTATAGGCCCTGGTCAAAAGTAGTGCACTATGTAGGGACTAGGATGCCATTTGGGACTTATACTCAGTGTGAAGTTTTAGAGTGCTCTTGTTATCGCTCAACAACATTGTGTTGTTCCGTCTCTGTAGTTAATGCTTCTAGTGCACGACTCGGAGCTGCCATGCAGACAGACATGCCTCATGCCTATGGTCTCGCCAAATACCAATCTTTTCAACCTGTAGCCGTAACATAGTAAACGAAAAATCCGGGAACCTCAAATTAGTATATGTTAAGTTTGGTATGGTATGTAGTAATTTGTGGATGTCCATCATTCAATTCGTATGATATGTTACGAATTGCAATTTGCTCAAAATGTATACATTTGCAATACGTACAATATGTTACGAATTCCAATTTGTTGTGGTGGCTAGGTGGCTAACGTTAGCTAGGTGGGTTAGCCAGGTGGCTAACGTTAGCTAGGTGGCTAACGTTAGCTAGGTGGCTAACGTTAGCTAGGTGGCTAACGTTAGCTAGGTGGCTAACGTTAGCTAGGTGGCTAACGTTAGCTAGGTGGCTAACGTTAGCTAGGTGGCTAACGTTAGCTAGGCAAGGAGTTAGGGGTTAGGGGTTAAGGTTAGAGTTAGGTTAAAGGGTTAAGGTTAGGGTTAAGGGAAGGGTTAGCTAACATGCTAAGTAGTTGCAAAGTAACTATAAAGTAGTAAGTAGTTGCAAAGTTCCTAATTAGCTACATTTACACTTACATTTTAGTCGTTTAGCAGACGCTCTTATCCAGAGCCCTTTACGGGAGGAACAATAGTTAAATGCCTTGCTCAATAAAATGCTAGAGATAATAGTAGTAATAATAATAATTATACATTTAATTTGTATAGCACTTTTCATTTCAGATTATGAAAAAAAATATATGTCTGTATTAGTGGGTTCTGCATATATTTCAGATTGGGACTAGGATTATGAAAAGTCTGTAGAAGTGAGTGCTGAATATATTTCAGATTGGGACTAGGATTATGAAAAGTCTGTAGAAGTGAGTGCTGAATATATTTCAGATTGGGACTAGGATTATGAAAAGTCTGTAGAAGTGAGTGCTGAATATATTTCAGATTGGGACTAGGATTATGAAAAGTCTGTAGAAGTGAGTGCTGAATATATTTCAGATTGGGACTAGGATTATGAAAAGTCTGTAGAAGTGAGTGCTGAATATATTTCAGATTGGGACTAGGATTATGAAAAGTCTGTAGAAGTGTTTAAAAAAAATTAAGGACTGTTTTCAAAGTTCAGAGTGATAGAAAGGCTCTCAGATGGTCAGGGAGAACATTCCATAGGCGTGAGGGGCAAGGGAGCAGAAGGCTTGGCTCCCCCATTGTTCAGAGACGTGTCTTGGGGACTTGAAGCAGTGGCTAGCTGATGTAGATGGGGCTTTAATCCATTCAAGGCTTTAAATACAAGCATGAGAATTTTAAAGTCGATTCTGTAGTTGTCCATGATGAGATTCGAACCTTTGGATCCGCTAGACATTCACGTTATACGCCCACACATCCAATCCGTTTTTGTTGTTGTTGCCATTAGCAGAAATATGTGATTTTAAATGTGACACTTCCCTGTTTCAGCCAGAAGGTGGCACCACCGAGAATGTAGTGCTGTTTCCAGCAGATCAGGGAGACCAAAATCATTTGCAACAGCTGCAGTTGAGATGGAGAGTTGAGATACAGTGTGTGTGTGTGTGTGTGTGAGTGTGTGTGTGTGTGTGTCTCTGTGTGTGTGTGTGTGATTTTTGCTTATGCATATAAGCAGTTTTGTACAATGTGACTCAGACCAGAACATACCGGACCAATTTTTCTCTCCATATCCCCGGATTTCAACCGAAAGCTCTGGACATTTACACCTGGATCTCGCAGCTAGCTATCCGCTAATCCGCAGCTAGCTAGATGCTATCCACTAATCCTGCGGCCCGCTAACCCGTGTGACTATTGGCTTACGTCGATCCCGGAGCAAACATCAATTATTACATTTCGAATCCCACCGTACCTTCTTCGCTATGCAACCTGGTTTCAGAGCTGGTCATGGGTGGTCATGGCCCAAACAACTACCTCTTTCCCTACTGTATTTATTTATTTATTTTGCTCCTTTGCACCCCATTATTTCTATCTCTACTTTGCACATTCTTCCACTGCAAGAGATAAGTTGGAGATAAGCAAGAGTTAAGTTGGTCTGTCTGTAGAGATATGGTGGTCTGTCTGTAGAGATATGGTGGTCTGTCTGTAGAGATATGGTAGTCTGTCTGTAGAGATAAGGTGGTCTGTCTGTAGAGATAAGGTGGTCTGTCTGTAGAGATATGGTAGTCTGTCTGTAGAGATAAGGTGGTCTGTCTGTAGAGATATGGTGGTCTGTCTGTAGAGATAAGGTGGTCTGTCTGTAGAGATATGATGGTCTGTATGTAGAGATAAGGTGGTCTGTCTGTAGAGATAAGTTGGTCTGTCTGTAGAGATATGATGGTCTGTATGTAGAGATAAGGTGGTCTGTCTGTAGAGATAAGTTGGTCTGTCTGTAGAGATATGGTAGTCTGTCTGTAGAGATATGGTGGTCTGTCTGAAGAGATAAGTTGGTCTGTCTGTAGAGATAAGGTGGTCTGTCTGTAGAGATAAGTTGGTCTGTCTGTAGAGATATGGTGGTCTGTCTGTAGAGATAAGGTGGTCTGTCTGTAGAGATAAGGTGGTCTGTCTGTAGAGATATGATGGTCTGTCTGTAGAGATAAGGTGGTCTGTCTGTAGAGATAAGTTCTCAAATGATTGCCTCGCCTGGTTCACCAACTACTTCTCTGATAGAGTTCAGTGTGTCAAGTCGGAGGGTCTGCTGTCCGGACCTCTGGCAGTCTCTATGGGGGTGCCACAGGGTTCAATTCTTGGACCGACTCTCTTCTCTGTATACATCAATGAGGTCGCTCTTGCTGCTGGTGAGTCCCTGATCCACCTCTACGCAGACGACACCATTCTGTATACTTCCGGCCCTTCTTTGGACACTGTGTTAACAACCCTCCAGGCAAGCTTCAATGCCATACAACTCTCCTTCCGTGGCCTCCAATTGCTCTTAAATACAAGTAAAACTAAATGCATGCTCTTCAACCGATCGCTACCTGCACCTACCCGCCTGTCCAACATCACTACTCTGGACGGCTCTGACTTAGAATACGTGGACAACTACAAATACTTAGGTGTCTGGTTAGACTGTAAACTCTCCTTCCAGACCCATATCAAACATCTCCAATCCAAAGTTAAATCTAGAATTGGCTTCCTATTTCGCAACAAAGCATCCTTCACTCATGCTGCCAAACATACCCTTGTAAAACTGACCATCCTACCAATCCTCGACTTTGGCGATGTCATTTACAAAATAGCCTCCAATACCCTACTCAACAAATTGGATGCAGTCTATCACAGTGCAATCCGTTTTATCACCAAAGCCCCATATACTACCCACCATTGCGACCTGTACGCTCTCGTTGGCTGGCCCTCGCTTCATACTCGTCGCCAAACCCACTGGCTCCATGTCATCTACAAGACCCTGCTAGGTAAAGTCCCCCCTTATCTCAGCTCGCTGGTCACCATAGCATCTCCCACCTGTAGCACACGCTCCAGCAGGTATATCTCTCTAGTCACCCCCAAGACCAATTCTTTCTTTGGCCGCCTCTCCTTCCAGTTCTCTGCTGCCAATGACTGGAACGAACTACAAAAATCTCTGAAACTGGAAACACTTATCTCCCTCACTAGCTTTAAGCACCAACTGTCAGAGCAGCTCACAGATTACTGCACCTGTACATAGCCCACCTATAATTTAGCCCAAACAACTACCTCTTTCCCAACTGTATTTAATTTTTATTTATTTATTTATTTTGCTCCTTTGCACCCCATTATTTTTTTATTTCTACTTTGCACATTCTTCCATTGCAAAACTACCATTCCAGTATTTTACTTGCTATATTGTATTTACTTTGCCATCATGGCCTTTTTTGCCTTTACCTCCCTTCTCACCTCACATTGTATATAGACTTGTTTATACTGCATTATTGACTGTATGTTTGTTTTTACTCCATGTGTAACTCTGTGTCGTTTTATCTGTCGAACTGCTTTGCTTTATCTTGGCCAGGTCGCAATTGTAAATGAGAACTTGTTCTCAACTTGCCTACCTGGTTAAATAAAGGTAAAATAAATAAAATAAATAAATATGGTGGTCTGTCTGAAGAGATAAGTTGGTCTGTCTGTAGAGATAAGGTGGTCTGTCTGTAGAGATAAGGTGGTCCTTCTGTAGAGATAAGGTGGTCTGTCTGTAGAGATATGGTAGTCTGTCTGTAGAGATATGGTGGTCTGTCTGTTGAGATAAGGTGGTCTTTCTGTAGAGATAAGTTGGTGACGACTGATAGAGTTAAGGTGGTCTGTAGAGATACGTTGGTGACGACTGATAGAGTTAAGGTGGTCTGTAGAGATAAGTTGGTGACGACTGATAGAGTTAAGGTGGTCTGTAGAGATAAGGTGGTGATGACTGATAGAGTTAAGGTGGTCTGTAGAGATAAGTTGGTGACGACTGATAGAGTTAAGGTGGTCTGTAGAGATAAGTTGGTGATGACTGATAGAGTTGTAGCCTACAGTATTAAGAAGAAGAAGCCCAGCAGAGGTCAGTGTGGGATGGTGTTTGTGTGTGTGAGTTTGAGTGTGTGTGACTCTTTTTTTTTATTTATTTCACCTTTATTTAACCAGGTAGGCTAGTTGAGAACACCTTTATTTAACCAGGTAGGCTAGTTGAGAACACCTTTATTTAACCAGGTAGGCTAGTTGAGAACACCTTTATTTAACCAGGTAGGCTAGTTGAGAACAAGTTCTCATTTGCAACTGCGACCTGGCCAAGATAAAGCATAGCAGTGTGAGCATACAACAAAGAGTTACACATGGAGTAAACAATTAACAAGTCAATAACACAGTAGAAAACGAAGGGGGGGTCTATATACAATGTGTGCAAAAGGCATGAGGAGGTAGGCAAATAATTACAATTTTGCAGATTAACACTGGAGTGATAAAAGATCAGATGGTCATGTACAGGTAGAGATATTGGTGTGCAGAAGAGCAGAAAAGTAAATAAATAGAAACAGTACGGGGATGAGGTAGGTGAAAAGGGTGGGCTATTTACCAATAGACTATGTACAGCTGCAGCGATCGGTTAGCTGCTCAGATAGCTGATGTTTGAAGTTGGTGAGGGAGATAAAAGTCTCCAACTTCAGCGATTTTTGCAATTCGTTCCAGTCACAGGCAGCAGAGTACTGGAACGAAAGGCGGCCAAATGAGGTGTTGGCTTTAGGGATGATCAGTGAGATACACCTGCTGGAGCGCGTGCTACGGATGGGTGTTGCCATCGTGACCAGTGAGCTGAGATAAGGCGGAGCTTTACCTAGCATAGACTTGTAGATGACCTGGAGCCAGTGGGTCTGGCGACGAATATGTAGCGAGGGCCAGCCGACTATAGCATACAAGTCGCAGTGGTGGGTAGTATAAGGTGCTTTAGTGACAAAACGGATGGCACTGTGATAGACTGCATCCAGTTTGCTGAGTAGAGTGTTGGAAGCCATTTTGTAGATGACATCGCCGAAGTCGAGGATCGGTAGGATAGTCAGTTTTACTAGGGTAAGCTTGGCGGCTTGAGTGAAGGAGGCTTTGTTGCGGAATAGAAAGCCGACTCTTGATTTGATTTTCGATTGGAGATGTTTGATATGAGTCTGGAAGGAGAGTTTGCAGTCTAGCCAGACACCTAGGTACTTATAGACGTCCACATATTCTAGGTCGGAACCATCCAGGGTGGTGATGCTAGTCGGGCATGCAGGTGCAGGCAGCGACCGGTTGAAAAGCATGCATTTGGTTTTACTAGCGTTTAAGAGCAGTTGGAGGCCACGGAAGGAGTGTTGTATGGCATTGAAGCTTGTTTGGAGGTTAGATAGCACAGTGTCCAAAGACGGGCCGAAAGTATATAGAATGGTGTCGTCTGCGTAGAGGTGGATCAGGGAATCGCCCGCAGCAAGAGCAACATCATTGATATACACAGAGAAAAGAGTCGGCCCGAGAATTGAACCCTGTGGCACCCCCATAGAGACTGCCAGAGGACCGGACAGCATGCCCTCCGATTTGACACACTGAACTCTGTCTGCAAAGTAATTGGTGAACCAGGCAAGGCAGTCATCCGAAAAACCGAGGCTACTGAGTCTGCCGATAAGAATATGGTGATTGACAGAGTCGAAAGCCTTGGCGAGGTCGATGAAGACGGCTGCACAGTACTGTCTTTTATCGATGGCGGTTATGATGTCGTTTAGTACCTTGAGTGTGGCTGAGGTGCACCCATGACCGGCTCGGAAACCAGATTGCACAGTGGAGAAGGTACGGTGGGATTCGAGATGGTCAGTGACCTGTTTGTTGACTTGGCTTTCGAAGACCTTAGATAGGCAGGGCAGGATGGATATAGGTCTGTAACAGTTTGGGTCCAGGGTGTCTCCCCCTTTGAAGAGGGGGATGACTGCGGCAGCTTTCCAATCCTTGGGGATCTCAGACGAGATGAAAGAGAGGTTGAACAGGCTGGTAATAGGGGTTGCGACAATGGTGGCAGATAGTTTCAGAAATAGAGGGTCCAGATTGTCAAGCCCAGCTGATTTGTACGGGTCCAGGTTTTGCAGCTCTTTCAGAACATCTGCTATCTGGATTTGGGTAAAGGAGAACCTGGAGAGGCTTGGGCGAGGAGCTGCGGGGGGGGCGGAGCTGTTGGCCGAGGTTGAAGTAGCCAGGCGGAAGGCATGGCCAGCCGTTGAGAAATGCTTATTGAAGTTTTCGATAATCATGGATTTATCAGTGGTGACCGTGTTACCTAGCCTCAGTGCAGTGGGCAGCTGGGAGGAGGTGCTCTTGTTCTCCATGGACTTCACAGTGTCCCAGAACTTTTTGGAGTTGGAGCTACAGGATGCAAACTTCTGCCTGAAGAAGCTGGCCTTAGCTTTCCTGACTGACTGTGTGTATTGGTTCCGGACTTCCCTGAACAGTTGCATATCACGGGGACTATTCGATGCTATTGCAGTCCGCCACAGGATGTTTTTGTGCTGGTCGAGGGCAGTCAGGTCTGGGGTGAACCAAGGGCTGTATCTGTTCTTAGTTCTGCATTTTTTGAACGGAGCATGCTTATCTAAAATGGTGAGGAAGTTACTTTTAAAGAATGACCAGGCATCCTCAACTGACGGGATGAGGTCAATGTCCTTCCAGGATACCCGGGCCAGGTCGATTAGAAAGGCCTGCTCACAGAAGTGTTTTAGGGAGCGTTTGACAGTGATGAGGGGTGGTCGTTTGACTGCGGCTCCGTAGCGGATACAGGCAATGAGGCAGTGATCGCTGAGATCCTGGTTGAAGACAGCGGAGGTGTATTTGGAGGGCCAGTTGGTCAGGATGACGTCTATGAGGGTGCCCTTGTTTACAGAGTTAGGGTTGTACCTGGTGGGTTCCTTGATGATTTGTGTGAGATTGAGGGCATCTAGCTTAGATTGTAGGACTGGCGGGGTGTTAAGCATATCCCAGTTTAGGTCACCTAACAGAACAAACTCTGAAGCTAGATGGGGGGCGATCAATTCACAAATGGTGTCCAGGGCACAGCTGGGAGCTGAGGGGGGTCGGTAGCAGGCGGCAACCGTGAGAGACTTATTTCTGGAGAGAGTAATTTTCAAAATTAGTAGTTCGAACTGTTTGGGTATGGACCTGGAAAGTATGACATTACTTTGCAGGCC